>NW_022307949.1:0-20473 GCF_002776525.5 Piliocolobus tephrosceles | reverse complement strand
TGCAAATGTATTCTTTGGTCATCTAGCTTCAGGGACCGGAGCTGGGGCGGGGGGAGGGGGGGGTGGAGTTTCTAATACAGTCCCGACAAGAGTGGGGGCTGAGAAAGCCCACCCCCGGCGCATCTGCTGGGAGCGACTTTTCTAGGAGTGGAAGGGCAATAGGCAGGGCACGGGCATGTCGGGGGAGGGGGGGGCGCTCCACAGGTGCCACCAGGTAAATCTTGGTCTCCTCGGATTGACATCACCTGGTGCATGCCTGATTAATCTGCACCTTCCTGGGCATCAGCTGCATTCTCACACACATGGGAAGAGTTGGTGGTGAAGAAGAACCCGGAAGTGCACCATCCTGCCTCCGTTCGTCCAAACAGTCCAACCTTTTATTGATAATAGTGATAAAGGGGTGCCATGGTCTGTCTGGCTACTTCCTGCTGTTAAGGGGCGTCGTTAAGGTCGGGGCCCATGGTTGGTATTTGGACGTATGGATGAAGAATAAAATAAGGCACAGTGTTAGTATAGGAATGAGGAATGGAAGCATTTGTTGGAATATGGGCAAAACCCAGAAGGATGGTCCTGGCAAGGTTGGGGAGTATGAAATAGTTAAGAAAATTTAGTAAGTTTGAGGCGAGTAGGGGAAAGCCAAACTGATTTCCACTGATTGCTTTCGGTAGGGGCCCTTTTTAGCTGGGAATGAGGAACGAGTGCGCAAAATAGTTGTTGGCCAGGCAGCAATTAAGGAGTGGAGTTTTTTCGTGGAGTGGATGGCTTTTCCCTTACTCCTACTACAGAGATATTGGATGGAAGGCTAGGTCCAGAGAAGGACGGCAAAACAGAATAGGTAGGCTCGCTGTTGATTAAAAAATTGTCTTACCCGCTACCAGGAGAGTTACCCGCGGCTCGGCGAGGGTGATGGGGGTCCCCGAGTCTCGGCACCTTCAGTTGTCGTCGTCCAGATGTAGGAGCTGGAAGGAGCTCCCAGGATCCTGGGAAAGGGGGTCACGTGGAGGCGCGGCACCTGTTTTCAGGGTGGGGCAATCAGACTTCCAGTGTCCTCCCTGCTGGCAAGCAGGGCAGGGGGTTAGCTGGTGGACGAAGGTTAGGACATTCACCGGCCTAATGTCCTGATGCCTTGCACTTATAGCAAGGCTGCGTTGGGGCTCAGGGACCCTGCAGACACCTGTTGGCATAGTGTCCTGCCTTGCCGCACTTATAGCAGGCTCTTTTTGCAGCCTTGGAGTCTGTGGGGTGTGTGCTCTCTGGCCTGGGGTTACGACTGGGCTGTAAAGCCGCTGCTAGGAGCTGAACCTTCTGTTCAAGGCAAGCTTGCCATCTCCTCTCTGGAGTTATAGACCTTAAAGGCTAATTTAACTAGGTCTTGTATTGGTGTCTGAGGACCATGCTCTACCTTTTGAAGTTTTTTTTTTTTACGAATGTCAGGAGCTGATTGAGAAATGAAATAAGATGCCAAAATGGTGGCCCCTGTGGGGGAGGCCGGATCTAACCGGGTATACTGGGTTAGAACCTCAGTCAGTTTAGGGTAGAGGTTAGGATAACCTGGAGGTCATGCCAAGTTAAGTCATAGGCCTGACAAAGGTGTCTAAATTCCTTTATGTATATGGTAGGATTAGCTGAGAAATCACCTAAACACTTCTCAATTTTGGAAAGATCGGCCAATGAAAAAGGGACATGTATTCTGACTACCCCCTCTGCCCCAGCCACCTCTCGCAAAGGTGCTAACACTGTAGGAGGGTGTGGGCACAGATAGGGGACTCAAGACAGCCAGTTGGGGGCCCGAAGAAGGCACAGGACCGAGTGGATTACTAGTAGATAAGGAGGAGGAAGGAGGAGTCTGGGCAGGAAGGGAGGGGGTGGAGAGAAGGAGGAGTATAGGGAGGAGAGCTTAAGGCCCAAAAGCCTTGTACGTAATTAATTTCGGACCACTTGCCTAGCCGCTGGCAGAAATTGCTGAGGTCGATCACGCCACAGTGGAAACGAAAATTAACCGCTTCCTCCTAAGGTCTTGTTCAAGCTGTAAGGTTTTTAAATTCGCTAGGAGGCACCCTAAGGGGGTGCTCTTTGGAAATTTGGACTGGGGGTTTCCCATTTGTTTCCTCTTTACCGACACAATGGACACAATGGAAATGGACATGGATCTCTGCCTGGCTTCAAAGCGTCCTTTGGAACCAGCAGAGACAGACTGGAGGCTCTTGAAGCCAAAGTGGAGATTACCGTCAGGCGGACGTCTCCGTCCTGAACAGGTCTACCCGAGCCACTTGGTGGCTCAAAATGGACCTCGGACCTGCACAGGATTTTGGCCGAGGGAGGTAAAGAGGAGACAAGGGCACTTACCCCAGAGAGGCCGTGAGAGTGAGGGAAGCGGGTCTCAGGTCCTGGTCCGTCCGCCGCGTGGAACGAGGAGGAGGCTCCCCGGCCTCTGGGGGCCCTGAGGAGGGGTCTCCTCGCGGGTTCGGCACCAACTGATTTGTTTTTCTAAGACCACCAGAGTGGGCACAAAAGAACCAGCGAGTAGGCAAGGCTAAAAGCAAAACTGCAAATTTATTCTTTGGTCATCTAGCTTCAGGGACTGGAGCTGGGGGGGCGGGGGGGAGTTTCTAATACAGTCCCAACAAGAGTGGGGGCTGAGAAAGCCCACCCCCGGCGCATCTGCTGGGAGCAACTTTTCTAGGAGTGGAAGGGCAATAGGCAGGGCACGGGCATGTCGGGGGAGGGGGGGCGCTCCGCAGGTGCCACCAGGTAAATCTTGGTCTCCTCAGATTGACATCACCTGGTGCATGCCTGATTAATCTGCACCTTCCCGGGCGTCAGCTGCATTCTCGCACACATGGGAAGAGTTGGTGGTGAAGAAGAACCCGAAAGTGCACCATCCTGCCTCCGTTCGTCCAAACACTGACCTCAGGTGATCTGCCCACCTCGGTCTCCCAAAGTGCTGGGATTATAGGCATGAACCACCGTGCCCAGCCTCTGTCACTTTTTTTCTATCTCATCATCAAAGATCTCCTTCTGTTTTCCTGATTTGGAGATAAAGTAATTCTCTGCGCTCAACTTCTGAGAAACTAAATATACCACATGTGGATTTTCCAAGTCCTTACTGGTAAGCAATGCCCTCGTTACACATCATATGGTATCTGACTATAGCATATTCCATGTGTAATTACATTACATTACACATATAATCCCAGCACTTTGGGAGGCCAAAGCAGATGGATCACTTGAGGTCAGGAGTTTGAGACCATCAGCCTGGCCAACATGGTGAATGAAACCCATCTCTACTAAAAATACAAAAATATTAGCTGGGTGTGGTAGTGCACACCTGTAATCCCAGCTACTCTGGAGGCCTAGGCAGGAGAATCGCTTGAACTCAGGAGGCGGAGGTTGCAATGATGCAGTGAGCTGAGATTGTGCCACTGCACTCCAGCCTGGGTGACAGTGAGACCCTGTCCCGAGCAACTGGGACTACAAGCATGCACCACCATGCCTAGCTAAGTTTTGTATTTTTAGTAGAGACGGGGTTTCACCACATTGGCCAGGCTGGTCTTGAACTCCTGGCCTCAAGTGATCTGCCTGCCTCGGCCTGCCAAAGTGCTGGGATTACAGGTGTGAGCCACCACTTATGATCGCTTCTCGGCCTTTCGGCTGAGATCAAGTGTAGGAATAGTCACTTATGCATTCATCTAGCTCAGCGAATCTGCATTTTTACATAAGATAAAATAAACGTAGGGTAGAGGAAACCGTCAGATCTGCATTTGTCTCAGATGAGCAGAGGGATGACTTTGAGTTCTGTCCTTTGTCCCGTAGCTGTGAAGATGAGCTATCAATTTACGTTGTCAGAGTGAAATTCAATAGAACTGTTTTACAATAACGATCTTGGAGTCCACAGAAATTTCTTGGTGAGGAAATTGTGAGGGAGATAAGTAGTGTTTTTGTTGTTGTTGTTGTTTTATCTTTGTAGCTGTCTTATTTAGAAATAAAATGAGGCAGCCATTAAAAAGGATGAGTTCATGTCCTTTGTAGGGACATGGATGCAGCTGGAAACCATCATTCTCAGCAAACTATCACAAGAACAGAAAACCAAACACCGCATGTTCTCACTCATAGGTGGGAACTGAACAATGAGATCACTTGGACACAGGAAGGGGAACATCACACACCAGGTCCTATTGTGGGTGGAGGGAGGGGGGAGGGATAGCATTAGGAGATATACCTAATGTAAATGACGAGTTAATGGGTGCAGCACACCAACATGGCACATGTATACATATGTAACAAACCTGCATGTTGTGCACATGTACCCTAGAACTTAAAGTATAAGAAAGAAAGAAAGAGAGAGAGAGAGAAAGAAAAGAAAAGAAAAGAAAAAAGAAAAGAAAGAAAAGAAAGAAAATGAGAAAGAGGTGGCCGGGCACAGTGGCTCACACCTGTAATCCCAGCACTTTGGGAGGCTGAAGTAGGTGGATCACAAAGTTAGGAGATTAAGATCATCCTGGCTAACACGGTAAAACCCCGTCTCTACTGAAAACACAATTAGCTGGGCATGGTGGCAGGCGCCTGTGGTCCCAGCTACTCAGGAGGCTGAGGCAGGAGAATGGCGTGAACGCGGGAGGCGGAGCTTGCAGTGAGCCAAGATGGTGCCACTGCACTCCAGCCTGGGCGACAGAGCAAGACTCTGCCTGAAAAAAAAAAAAAAAAAAGAAAGAAATACAATGAGAAGGAAGTTTGTGTGACACAGTTCCCAGCTTGACTTTTCCCTTTGACTTAGTGGGTTTGGGATCCCGAGATTTCTTTCCTTTCACATAACATCACTTATAAGGTGTCCTTGCCACCAAACAACCTGAATCTAATCAAAGCTCCAGCTAAATTCCAGTTTGCAGTAAAGACAAGGGAGGGAGTAAACAACAGGAGGTAGCAATCTGACAAGGCAGAGGATGGAACATTTTTCAACTAATCTGATTCTCCTAAAAGTCAAGGCCTTTCAGAAAGTATAACTGTAGGCAGGTGTGGTGGCTCACACCTGTAATCCCAGCACTTTGGGAAGCTGAGGTAGATGGATCATTTGAGATCAGGAGTTTGAGACCAGCCTGGCCAACATGGTGAAATCCTGACTCTGCTAAAAATACAAAAATTAGGTGGGCATAGTGGCAGGCACCTGTAGTCCCAGCTACTTGAGAGGCTGAGGCAGGAGAACTGCTTGAACCCGGGAGGCAGAGGTTGCAGTGAGCCGAGACTCTGGGCGACAGAGACTCTGTCTCAATTAAAAAAAAGAATGAATTATGGTTGCCATGGGCAAGGGGGAGGAGAAATGGGGAGTTAGTGAGTTAGGGTTTCATGGATACAGATTTCAGTTCTGTAAGATTGAAAAAAGTTCCTGAGATGGATAATGGTGATAGTTGAACAACAATGTGTATGTACCTAATGCCACAGGACTGTACACTTTTTTTTTTTGAGACGGAGGAGCCGCCACCCAGGCTGGAGTGCAGTGGCCGGCTCTCAGCTCACTGCAAGCTCCGCCTCCCGGGTTCACGCCATTCTCCTGTCTCAGCCTCCAGAGTAGCTGGGACTACAGGCGCCCACCTCGTCACCCAGCTAGTTTTTTGTATTTTTTAGTAGAGATGGGGTTTCACCGTATTAGCCAGGATGGTCTCGATCTCCTGACCTCGTGATCCGCCCGTCTCAGCCTCCCAAAGTGCTGGGATTACAGGCTTGAGCCACCGCGCCCGGCCAGGACTGTACACTTAAAAATGGTTCCAATGATACATTTCGAGGCATATGTTCTGAAGACCTCCTGAGGGCTTTATCACATGCCATGGTCACTCATACTTTTTTAAGACATTAAATTAATGGTCAGGCACTGTGGTTCACACCTGTAATCCCAGCACTTTGGGAAGCCAAGCCGGGCAGATTGCCTGAGCTCAGGAGTTCGAGACCAGCCTGGCCAACACAGCGAAACCTAGTCTCAGTTGGATGTGGTGGAAATTTTATTTAGTTATTTATTTAGTTGTAGTTTGTTTTTGTTTTTGTTTTTGTTGTTTTTTAATTAATTATTTATTTTTTGAGAGGGAGTCTTGCTCTGTCACTCAGGCTGGAGTGCAATGGCGCAGTCTTGGCTCACTGCAACCTCCGCTTCCCAGGTTCAATCGATTCTCCTGCCTCAGCCTCCCGAGTAGCTGGGATTACAGGGGCCTACCACCACACCCAGCTAATTTTTGCATGTTTTAAGTAGAGACGGGGTTTCATCATGTTGGCCAGGCTGGTCTCGAACTCCTGACCTCAGGTGATCCTCCCACCTTGGTCTCCCAAAGTGCTGGGATTACAGGCTTGAGCCACTGGGCCTGGCCCGGAAGGGCTGTTCTGAGTGAAAAAGAGACCAAAGCCAGGTGTGGTGGCTCATGCCTGTAATCCCAGCACTGTGGGAGGCCAAGGCAGGCAGATCACCAGGTCAGGAAATCGAGACCATCCTGGCTAACATGGTGAGACCCCCATCTCTCCTAAATATACAAAAAAGTTGCTGGGCATGGTTGTGGGTGCCTGTAGTCCCAGCTATTCGGGAGGCTGAGGCAGGAGAATGGTGTGAACCGGGAGGTGGAGCTTGCAGTGAGCTGAGACTGTGCCACTGCACTCCAGCCTGGGTGATAGAGCAAGACTGTGTCTCAAAAAAAAAAAAGACTGGCCAGGCGCGGTGGCTCAAGCCTGTAATCCCAGCACTTTGGGAGGCCAAGACGGGCGGATCACGAGGTCAGGAGATCGAGACCATCCTGGCTAACATCCTGGTTTTTTAGTAGAAACCCCGTCTCTACTAAAAAATACAAAAAAATTAGCCGGGCATGGTGGCAGGCGCCTGTAGTCCCAGCTGCTCAGGAGGCTGAGGCAGGAGAATGGCATGAACCTGGGAAGCGGAGCTTGCAGTGAGCCGAGATCCGGCCACTGCACTCCAGCCTGGGCAACATAGCAAGACTCCGTCTCAAAAAAAAAAAGACTAAAGTGCCAACAAAAGATGCCAAAGATGAATTTTAGTGGCACCCTGGCTTGAGAAAACAAAGCAATCAGAAAAGGCTTTTATTTGAGACAATTGAGGAAATTTGAATGGACTGGATATTAAATGACATAGGGAATTATCGTTAACTTCCTTAGGTATGATGATGGTGTGACATTGTGTTAGAGAATGTCATTGTTCCCAGGAGAGGCAAGCTGAAGCATTTAAGGATCAATATCCATAATATCTGAAACTTACTTTCAAAAGATTCAAAAAATAAAGTAAAATAAAGCAAAACAAATAAATAATAGAGAGTGAAAATGGCAAAATGCTCACAATTGTTGAAGGCCAGGTGCGGTGGCTCATGCCTGTAATCCCAGCACTTTGGGAGGCCAAGGCAGGCAGATCACTAGAGCTCAGGAGTTCAAGACCAGACTGGGTGATATGGCAAAACCCCATCTCTACAAAAAAATACAAAAAAAAAAAAATTAGCCAGGTGTGGTGGTGCACACCTGTAGTCCCAGGTACTCAGGAGGCTGAGGTAGGAGGATCACTTTAACCCAAAAGATTGAGGCTGCAGTGAGTCATGATCATGCCACTACAATCCAGCCTGGGCAACAAAATAAGACCCTGCCTCCAAAAAAAAAAAAAAAAAAAAAAAAAAAAGAAAAGAAAAAAATGGTGAAATGGAGTGTATACCGGTTGTATTAGTCTGTTCTCAGACTGCTATAAAGAAATACCTGCAAGTGGGTAATGTATAAAGAAAAGAGGATTTTGGTTCTGCAGGCTATACAGAAAGCATGATGCTGGCATTTGTTCAGCTTCTGGGAAGGCTTCAGCAAATTTATAATCATGTTGGAAGGCCAAGGAGAAGCATATACATCTTTTTTTTTTTTTTGAGACGGAGTCTTGCTCTGTCGCCCTGGCTGGAGTGCAGTGGCCGGATCTCAGCTCACTGCAAGCTCCGCCTCCCGGGTCCACGCCATTCTCCTGCCTCAGCCTCTGGAGTAGCTGGGACTATAGGCGCCCAAAACCTCACCCGGCTAGTTTTTTGGTATTTTTAGTAGAGACGGGGTTTCACCGTGTTAGCCAGGATGGTCTCGATCTCCTGACCTCGTGATCCGCCCGTCTCGGCCTCCCAAAGTGCTGGGATTACAGGCTTGAGCCACCGCTCCCGGCCGCATATACATCTTATATGGCAGGAGCAAGAACAAGAGAGAGAGAGGGAAGGTGCTACACACTTTTAAACAGGCAGATCTTGACAAAACTCACTCACTATCACAAGAACAGCACCAAGAGGATGGCACTAAGCCGTTCATGAAGGACCCACACCCATGATCCAATCACCTCCCACCAGGCCCCGCCTCCAACTCTGGGAATTACAAGTGGACATGAGATTTGAGTGGAGATACAGATCCAAACCATATCACTCATATTCACGGTATCATTTTTTTCAACCCATCTAGATGTTTGAAAGTTTTCATAAGAGGCCGCGTGCAACGTCTCACACCTGTAATCCCAGCACTTTGGGAGGCCAAGGTGGGTGGATCATTTGAGGTCAGAAGTTCAAGACCACACTGGCCAACATGGTGAAACTCCACCTCTACTAAAAATACAAAATTAGTCAGTCATGGTGGCGCATGCCTGTAGTCCCAGCTACTCAGGAGGCTGAGGCTGGAAAATAACTTGAACCCCGGAGGCGGAGGTTGCAGTGAGCCTAGATAGCGCCATTGCACTCCAGCCTGGGCAAGAAGAGTGAAACTCCATCTCAAAAAAAAAAAAAATAGAACGTACAACACCAACAGTGAACCCTAATGTAAATGATTATCTATAATTAATAATTATCAATATTGGATCATCAATTGTAACAAGTGTGTCACACCAATGCAAGATGCTAATAATGGGGGAAATTAAAGGAAGGGAGGTGAAAGGAGTAATATCTGGGAACTTCCTGGACTTTCTGCTCAATTTTCTGTAAACCTGCTGTTTCTGTAAAATTGCTCTTTTTAAAGTCTGCTGTTTAAAAAACAATAGTATAATTCAACTTGAAAAATAAAGGTAGGCTGGGCGCGGTGGCTCAAGCCTGTAATCCCAGCACTTTGGGAGGCCAAGACAGGCGGATCACGAGGTCAGGAGATCGAGACCATCCTGGCTAACACGGTGGAACCCCGTCTCTACTAAAAAATACAAAAAACTAGCCGGGTGAGGTGGTGGGCGCCTGTAGTCCCAGCTACTCGGGAGGCTGAGGCAGGAGAATGGCCTGAACCCAGAAGGCGGAGCTTGCAGTGAGCTGAGATTCGGCCACTGCACTCCAGCCTGGGCAACAGAGGGAGACACCATCTCAAAAAAAAAAAGAAAAAGAAAAAGAAAGGTAAAGGCTGGACACGGTGATCACACCTGTAATCCTAGTACTTTGGGAGGCCGAGGCGGGCGGATTCTCTGAGGTTGGGAGTTCCAGACCAGCCTGACCAACATGGAGAATCCCCATCCGTCTCTACTAAAAATTCAAAATTAGCCAGGCGTTGTGGCGCATGCCTGTGATCCCAGCTATTTGGGAGGCTGAAGCAGGAGAATCGCTTGAACCCAGAAGGCAGAGGTTGTGGTGAGCCGAGATCACGCTATGGCACTTCAGCCCAGGCAACAAGAGCAAAACTCCATCTAAAAACAAATAAATAAACCAATACAAATAAATAAAGGTAAATACATCAAGAAGAGGCCAGGTGCAATGGCTCATGCCTGTAATCTCAGCACTTTGGAAGCCCGAGGCTGGCAGAACACTTGAGTCCAGGAGTTACCATCCTTGACAACACAGTGATTGCCGTCTCTACAAAACGAAAAAAAAAAAAAAAAAAAAACACACAAAAAAATTGGCTGGGCCCAGGGGCTCACTCTTGTAATCCCAGCACTTGGGAGGCTGAGGCAAGAGGATCACTGGGGCTCAGGGATTTGAGATCAGCCTGGGCAATATAGTGAGGCCCCATCTCTAGAAAAAATACAAAATCAGTTGGGCACGGTGGTGCACAGCTATTCGGGAGTCTGAGATGGGAGGATCACTTGAGCCTAGGAGGTTGAGGCTGCAGTCAACCATGATTACACCACTGTACTCCATCCTGGGTGACAGAGTGAGAGACCCTTCCTCGAACAAATAAACAAAAAAAGCAGTGAAAGGAATGTAAAGATGTCCTCCAAAATTCTCATTTTCTCATTATGATGCTTCAATGATACTTTTATCCAACTATTAAATGTCAAATTATTTCTAAATAATTTGGGGGTCTCCCCTGTTTTGCTACTGGCCCTAAACTCTACTGGGTAATCCAGTCCTGATACAGTTCATTTCTTTAGCAAACATTTATTTGCTCAACAAATATTTACATGTTGACATTTGCCAAGTGCCAAGCATTGTGTTTGGTTCTAAGAAGACAAACGTTACCTTAAAAAGAAAAAAAATGCCGGGCGTGGTGGTTCACACCTGTAATCCCAGCACTCTGGGAGGCTGAGGCGGGTGGATCACGAGGTCAAGAGATCGAGACTATCCTGGCTAACACGGTGAAACCCCGTCTCTACTAATAAATACAAAAACTTAGCCAGGCATGGTGGCGGGCGCCTGTAGTCCCAGCTACTTGGGAGGCTGAGGCCGGAGAATGGCATGAACCCAGGAGGCAGAGCTTGCAGTGAGCCGAGATCGTGCCACTGCACTCCAGCCTGGGCGACAGAGCAAGACTCCATCTCAAAAAAAAAAAGGATACGTGTATGTGTGTGTGTGTGTGTGTGTGTGTGTGTCTGCCTTCAAGGAATTTACACGAGGGGTTGGGGAAATGACAAGCAAATCTCATTCTTATAAAAACGAGGCCAGAGTCATCAGTACATGGGGGATTAAGTGGCTTCATCACAGAGACAGAGACTTGCTGTGGCTTGAAGAGAAGCTAGTCTGCCAAGTAGGTGAGGGAAGGAGGAAAGGCATGCCTGGCAGAGTACAGCTGGGTGAGCAGGGTGTGCCCTCCAGTTCTGGGAGCTAGATATCACCCTGCTTGGGCAGGCTGGATCTGGAGTTAGAGGTGGAAAAGCAGACAGAGACCAGATCTGGGGGCTTCCAAAAAGCTCCTTCTTTGCCGGGTGCAGTGACTCATGCCTGTAATTCCAGCATTTTGGGAGGCCGACGCAGGCAGATCACTTGAGGTCAGGAGGTGGAGACCAGCTTGACCAACATGGCGAAACCCCGTCTCTACTAAAAATATAAAAATTACCTGGGCATGGTGGTGGATACCTGTAATCCCAGCTACTCCAGAGGCGGAGGCATGAGAATCTCTTGAACCTGGGAAGGGGAGGTGGCAGTGAGGTGAGGTCATGCCACCGCACTCCAGACTGGGTGACAGACTGAGACTCTGTCTCAGAAAAAGAAAGAAAGGAAGGAAGGAAGGAAGGAAGGAAGGAAGGAAGGAAGGAAGGAAGGAAGGAAGGAAGGAAGAAAGCCTCTTCTCATAAGTTTACTCTGAGTGTGACTGAGAGCCTCTTAGGCAAGGAAGGCTCTTGGTCAGAAATGAGTTGTTTGGTGACATGAAATGTCCCCTGGCAGCTTTGGAGGAGGCTGGACTGAAGGCAACTGGACCAGGTCCAGGGCTATTGCTGCAAGGAAGGTATGACCCAGGAAAGGAGCAGAGGAAGGCATGGATTTGCCAGAACCTGGAGGTGGAATCAACAGGACTTACTGACTGGTCATAGGTCCAAGAGCATGAGAAGGAGGAGGCAGACTGATTCCCAGGTTCTAGATAGTTGCTGGGAGGATCCTCGGTCAGGAAACCAGCAAGGAGCTGCAGGAGGGAAGGAGGAGATGACCAGTAGGTCTAGGACCCACTGACTCCCAGGGCATGTGGATGTCCAGGTAGAGGTGGTGAGTCAGCCACTGTGTGGGCAGAACTGGAGTTCTAGAGAGAGGATAGATGAGAATAAAAGCAGGGAGTGTACTGCGGATTTGAGTGTCCAGGCAGGAGACAATGGAAGGACTGCACCAGTGAGATCACCTTTGCAAAAATTATGACAGTGAGAGAAATCTGATACAGCTGATTCCATCTTGCTGCTGCTTTTTTTTTCGATGGAGTCTAGCTCTGTCACCAGGCTGGAGTGCAGTCATACGATCTCGGCTCACTGCAATCTGCCTCCCGGGTTCCAGCGATTCTCCTGACTCAGCCTCCCGAATAGCTGGGACTACAGGCACCCGCCACCACACCCAGCTAGTTTTGTATTTTTAGTAGAGACAGGGTTTCACCGTGAAGGTCTCGATCTCTTAACCTCGTTTTCTACCTGCCCCGGCCTCCAAAGTGCTCAGATTACAGGCATGAGCCACCATACCCGACCCCATCTTGCTTCTAACCTCACAAGCTGTCCTTATTCATTCCTGGGCACAGGCAAGCGAACTATGGGAGGAATTTATAGTTTAAGTTTATTTGATTTGGTTTGATTTTTAAGATGGATCTGTCCCCCAGGCTGGAGTGCAGTGATGCGATCTCAACTCACTGCAACCTCCACCTCCTGGGCTCAAGCAATTCTCCTGCCTCAGCCTCCCGAGTAGCTGGGATTATAGCCACCTGGCACCACGCCCAGCTAATTTTTGTATTTTTAGTAGAGATGGGGTTTCACCATGTTGGCCAGGCTGGTCTCGGACTCCTGACCTCAGGTGATCTGCCCACCTAGGCCTCTCGAAGTGCTGGGATTACACGCATGTGCCACCACACCCACCTATAGTTTAACTTTAAAGCAATCATAGTAAGAGTCCTTCTCAAAACTAACTCCCTCCTTGCTCAGGGACTGACATCAACTTTATAAAACTAACAAATTAGCCACAAGGTTAGAATGATGGCTCAGGAAACACGTAGCCAGAGGCTACAAGACTTATAACCTCCCCAACTGCTCCTATATTGATAGCATCACTATTGTAAAACCTAAGATTGGAGTTTCAGGTATTTTTCAGACTCTGAATTCTGACGGACCAGCCAGCACCATCCAGATCAGTAGCCCATACCAAGAAACTGGTTCAACTGGTCTTGTGATCCCATCCAGGAGCTGACTCAGGGAAAGAAGATGGCTTTGACCCCCTATAATTTTATCCTCAACCCAACCAATCAGCATTCCACAGTCCCTATTCCCACCACTTGTCAAACTATCCTTGAAAAACCCTAGCCTTCATATTCTGAGGGAGGTAGATTCGAGAATTATTTCCCGTCCTTCTGCTTGATGGGCCCTGTGATTATTAAACTCTTTTTTTTTTTTTTTGAGATGGAGTCTTGCTCTGTTGCCCAGGCCAGAGTGCAGTGGCATGATCTCATCTCACTGCAATCTCTGCCTCTTGGGTTCAAGCAATTCTCCTGCCTCAGCCTCCTGAATACCTGGGATTACAGGCACGCACCATCATGCTTAGTTAATTTTAGTATTTTTAGTACAGATGGGGTTTCACCGTGTTAGCCAGGCTGATCTCGAACTCCTAAACTCAGGTGATGCACCCGCCTTGGCCTCCCAAAGTGCTGGGATTACAGGTGTGAGTCACCATACCAGCCTAAACTCTTTCTTTGCTTCAAGACCTGCTGTTCTCAGTGCACTGCCTTTTCTGGGCAGTGAGCAGGAAGAACCTGTTGGGTGATTACACTGGTCCCTCCTCTGCAATGTGCATTCACACCATAAACAGTTACTGTCAACTGGGCATGGCGGCTCACACCTGTAATCCTAGTACGTTGGGAGGCTAAGGCAGGAGACTCCTTAACTGAAGACCAGCATTGGCAACAAAGTGAAATCCCATCTAATAAAAAATCGTCCGGGTATGGTGGCACGCACCTGTGTCAGAAGCATTTGAACCAGAGCAACTCCACCTTGAATAGAGGCTGGATAAAATGAGGCTGAGAATACTGGGCTGCCTTCCAAGGAGGTTAGGCTTTCTTAGTCACAGGATGAGATAGGAGGTCAGTACAAGGTACAGGTCATAAAGACCTTGATGGTAAAACAGTTTGCGGTAAAGAAGCTGGCTAAAACCCACCAAAACCAAAACCAAGATGGCAATAAAAGTGACTTCTGGTTGTTCTCACTGCTCATTATACACTAATTATAATGCATTAGCATGCTAAAAGACACTCCTACCAGTGCCATTACAGTTTACAAACTGCCATGGCAACATCAAGAAGTTGCCCTATGTTGTCTAAAAAGGGGAGGAACCCTCAGTTCCAGGAATTGCTCACCCCTTTCCTGGAAAACTCGTAAATAATCCACCTCTTAGTTAGCATATACTCAAGAAGTAACTAAGTATATTCAGTCAAGCAGCCCATGTTGCTGCTCTGCTTATAGACAAGCCATTCTTTTATTCCTTTACTTTCTTAATAAACTTGCTTTCACTTTTCTCTATGGACTTGCCTTGAATCCTTTCTTGTGCAAGATCCAAGAACACTCTCTTGGGGTCTGGATTGAGACTTTTTTTCCAGCAAGACCTGTGGTCCCAGCTATTTGGGAGGCTGAGGCGGGAGGATCACTTGAGCCTAGGAAGTTGAGGCTTCATTGAGCTATGATTGTGCCACCGCACTCCAGCCTGGGCAACAAAGCAAGACAGATGGAGGTAGTGGAGATAAACAAAGACCAGCCAAATGAGAACAAACAGAAGCTACTTATTCGGAGCTTTCTGTAGCAAGGGAGCCAGTGTTTTGGCAAATGTGCCAAGGTGGGCAGAGAAATAGCAAAGTTTTAGAGTGGAGAAAGGGAAGGCTTCAGGTGTTCCCTGATTGGGGACTGTTGACCTGGGGAAGCTGTAGCTGTACTAACTGAAAGTGGACATCCTATGTGATTGGCTGGGGGTGCCTGTTTGGCTTTTTCTGGTTGGCCCTAAGTTAGAAGTGGAGACAAAAATTAAAGAAGCTGTCAGCTATTAATCAAGTCCTGGCCATTTGGGGCCAATCATCACAAGAGTTACTGTTTGGTTTCTGGGACCGGTCGCTAGAGAAAGTGATCTTACTTCCAACAAGTCAAGTTGTGAGGAATAGCAGGCTGGCCTGCTGGATTGATTTCCTGGGCTGGTTGCTGCAGGTTATGGGTCTAAGTTCTATTCAGACACAGTCCTGGCCCTCATGGAGCTTACATTCAAAGAGACAAAACAAGCATTCTGAAAGCAAGCGGAAGTGTTACCAAGACTCTTTCATACAGTGCTAAGGGTCTATGAAAAAAATGAACTACTTGAACTACTTGATCTTCAGCTCATTTCCTGACATACAGCTGCTAAAAGCCTTGGAATGTCCAGAATGATATGAGTGTCTCTCATATGCTAATGAGATAGCTGGTGGCAGAGGGCCTCTCATAGCTTCAGGATGGGGCTGGTCACCAGAAAGACTAAGGCATGATTAGAGGATTGGGACTTTCAGTTCCACCCTGTATAAAATTTTGCAGGGACTGCCATGCTCATTTGTTTATACAGTGTTTATGGGGCTGCTTCTATGAAATAATTGGCAGAATTGAATAGATGCAACAGAATCTAAAGAACTGCAAAGCCATTTGAATGCTACGGTTTGGATAGTCGACCCCTCCAAACCTCATGTTGAAATTTAACTCCCAATGTTGAAGGTGGGATCTAATAAGAGATATTTGCATCATGGGAGTGGATCCTTCATGAACAGATAACGCCCTAGGATGGGGAACTGAGTGAGTTCTCCTTCTTTTAGTTCCCAACAGAGCAAATTGTTAAAAAAGAGCCTCATGGTCGAGCGTGGTGGCTCACACTTGTAATTCCAGCACTTTACAAGGCTGAGGTGGGCGGATCACAAGGTCAGTAGTTCGAGGTCAGGCAGCCAACACAGTGAAACCCTGTCTCTACCAAAAATACAAAAATTAGCTGAATGCGGTGGCAGACGCCTGTAATCCCAGTTACTTGGGAGGCTGAGGCAGGAGAATCGCTTGAACCCAGGAAACAGAGGTTGCGGTGAGGCGAGATCGCAACACTGCACTCCAACTCCAGCCTGGGTGAAAGAGCTAGACTCCACCTCAAAGAAAAAAAAAAAAAAAAGAGCCTCACTCCAGCCTGAGCAAACATAGTGAGATCCCCATCTCTCTCTCTCTCTCTCTCTCTCTCTCTCTCTATGTGTGTGTGTGTGTGTGTGTGTATATATATATATATATATATATTTTTTTTTTTTTTTTTTAGCCGGACATGGTGGCATACCAATAGTCCCAGCTACCTAGGAGTTCAAGGATGCAGTGAGCTACGATCACACCACTGCACTCCATCCTGGTGACAGACCGAGATCCTGTCTCAACAAAAAAGAATAAAAGTAAAAATTAAAATTAAAAAGAGCCTGCGCCCTCCATCTCTCTCGCTTCCTCTCTCTCCATGTAATCTCTGCACTCAGGAGCTCCCCTTTGCCTTCCACCATGAGTAGAAGAAGCCTGAGGCTCTCACTAAATGGCCAGTTTTCCAGCCAGCAGAATCATGAGCCAAATACGCTCTTTTCTTTACAAATTACCATTCTCAGGTATTCCTTTGTAACCATACAAACAGACTAAGACATTCCTCTACAGAAGGTCTGTCAACTCCTGATCTAGGCAAACTGACTATGGCATCTGCTCCCTTAACCAGTACACTAGACTGCCTCCTGGGCCCTCAGCTAGCAGTGATGATAAATGCGATGTGTTTTGACCCTCCAGCAAGATGCATCCTTTGGAGAGAAGGGACATGACCCTTCTTAGGTAGAGTTGTTTTGGTTTTTTGTTTTTTTGAGATGGAGTTTCACTCTTGTTGCCCGGGCTGGAGTGCAATGACACAAACTCGGCTCACTGCAACCTCCACCTCCCAGGTTCAAGTAATTCTCCTGCCTTAGCCTCCTGAGTAGCCGGGATTACAGGCATGCGCCACCATGCCTGGCTAATTTTTTTTGTTTTTTTTGAGATGGAGTCTCGCTCTGTCACCCAGGCTGGAGTGCAGTGGCACAGTCTCAGCTCACTGCGACTTCTACCTCCCAGGTTCAAGTGATTCTCCTGCCTCAGCCTCCCAAGTAGCCGGGATTACAGGCATGTGCCACCATGCCTGGCTAATTTTTGGTATTTTTAGTAGAGACGGGATTTCACCGTTTTAACCAGGATGGTCTCCATCTCCTGACTGCATGATCCACCCGCCTCGGCCTCCCAAAGTGCTGGGATTACAGGTATGAACCACCTCACCCGGCCTTAAATACAGTTTTTATAGTAATATATTTGGATTTTTTAATGAACATTCGTCTCAAGAACTGAACAGTAATGTCACAGCTAAAATGTGATGCATAGAAGACAATATAGGAGTAAATCTTTGTAACTTTGGGTGAAGCAAAGCCTCCTTAGATATGACACCAAAACACAAATGACAAAAGAAAAAAATAGGGCTGGGTGCAAGTGGCTCATGCCTGTAGTTCCAGCACTTTGGGAGGCTTGCTTGAGCCCAAGGAGTTTGAGACCAGCCTGGGCAACATGGCAAAACAAATATCTACAAAAAATACAAAAATTAGCCAAGCACAGTGGCACGCACCTGTAGCCCCAGCTACTAGGAATTCTGAGTGGGAAGGATCACTTTAGCCCAGGAGGTTGAGACTACAGTGAGCCATGATTGCACCACTGCACTCCAGCCTGGGTAACAGAGCAGGACGCTGTCCCAAAAACTATAAGAAAAAAATAGATAAATTGGACTAAAAAAAGTAGAGATGCTGGGCGTGGTGGCTCACGCATGTAATCCCAGCACTTTGGGAGGCCAAGGCGAGTGGATCACGAGGTCAGGAGACAGAGACCATCCTGGCTAACGTGGTGAAAACCCGTCTCTACTAAAAAATACCAAAATTAGCCGGGCATGGTGGCACGCGCCTGTAGTCCTAGCTACTCGGAAGGTTGAGGCAGGAGAATCGCTTTAACTCAGGGGGCAGAGGTTACAGGGAGCCGAGATCGTGCCACTGCACTCAAGCCTGGGTGACAAAGCGAGACTTCTTCTCAAAAAAAAAAAGTAGAGATGTCTAGGCCTTACCCTCAGAAATCCAGATTTAAATGAGTTGCAGTAGGATTCAAGCATCTGTATATTTTTAAAACCTTCGCACTGATTCCAAGTATAGCACCCACTGCCTCTTTTGGCAAATTGCATGTATTTATCCCTGGATTACTGCACACACTTTCTGATGGACAGTAGATTTTGAGCTGCTCTCAGTCTGAAACTCAACTCACTTAATCGGTTCCTGTGCCTGCCACAAAGCTGAGCTGTTGACTATAAATAGCCACAAAAGACTGGAGTCTGTTCTCTTGCTCATGAAACCTTCTAAGTGTTAGACACTGTCATCCAAAAGACCACCAAGATGGCTAAGTAACAGGAGAGTTGTATTTGGTGACATCAGTTCACAAACCAGGAAGAGATAGTCTCCTGAATGTGTGGAAGCTGCTCTCTCTTTGAAGGGAGAAACGGCAAGTTGGGTTTTATGCCTTACAGGGCCTGTATTACAAAATGGAATCATACATATTCAGCAGGTTTGGGGGAAAGACTATGCAGATTTATGAGGGGAATTAAGTACATGCACAATGAGTAAACACATGTGTAACATACATCCCATGTTCACTTTGGGGTGGGATTTTAGCAATAAAGTGAGGTGGAATTTGGCTCTCTATGTCGAAAGGTGTGCTATAGGACACAAAGACATTTTGTGTGTGGCCTCTATAAGCTGGCTGAAACTGCTTAAGGTCTGCAGTTGCTCATCAGAAGACAATGTCTGTAAGGTCAGCCCTCTGTCCAATCAGAGTTATAGCGGTCTGGGTGTAAATCAAAGTTAGGCAGGGTATGATCATTTGCCTTGACAGCTCCTATTGTTAGGAAGTTTAGCAAGAGCATGGTTTTTTTTTTTGAGACGGAGTCTCGCTCTGTCGCCCAGGCAGGAGTGCAGTGGCGCAATCTCGGCTCACTGCAAGACTGCAAGCTCTGCCTCCCGGGTTTTACGCCATTCTCCTGCCTCAGCTTCCCGAGTAGCTGGGACTACAGGCGCCCGTCATCTCGCCCGGCTAGATTTTTGTATTTTTTAGTAGAGACGGGGTTTCACCGTGTAGGCCAGGATGGTCTCGATCTCCTGACCTGGTGATCCACCCGTCTCGGCCTCCCAAAGTGCTGGGATTACAGGCTTGAGCCACCGCGCCCGGCCAAGAGCATGGTTTTTCTTGCAGCCATAGAAATTTAGGAATTTAGGAAGGAATTCATGCCAGCCAATACCTAAACCCGTGACCTGTAGGTAATTTTTATTTCCTTATCCTTAAAGTCCATCTTTTTTTTTTTTTTTTTCTTAGATGGAATCTCGCTCTGTCACCCAGGCTGGAGTTCAGTGGCACAATCTCAGCTCACTGAAACCTCCGCCTCCCAAGTTCACACCATTCTCCTGCTTCAGCCTCCTGAGTCGCTGGGATTGCAGGCACACCCCAGCACGCCCGGCTAATTTTGGTATTTTAGTAGAGACGGGTTTTCCCCATGTTGGTCAGGCTGGTCTCAAACTCCTGACCTCGGGATCCACCCACCTCAGCCTCCCAAAGTGCTGGGGTTACAGGCGTGAGCCACCGCGCCCGGCAGGGTCCATCTTAATCAAGAGGAGTCTGTTTTGGGCTCTCAGATGACAACACAAACACTTCCTCTTGTCTGGACTGAGAAGCAAAATTCTAATAACCACTTGCCAGCAAGATAGGAACACAGCAGGAACCAGCTGTGGGGATTTGGAAAATAGTCCAACGCAATTTTTTCTGCACAGTACACTATTCTGTTCAGAATCTTGAACCTAGCTATAGTTAAGGGAGCCACACCCACAGATATAGGCCAACTACCTAACTCAGAGACCTTCAGTAGCTTTTCGGCCTTCACCGTGGTCTACATGGCCTGATTCATTGCAGCAGTCAGGGTTCAATGCAGAAATACTATGAGCTATGGGATAAGAGAGTTCCTCTAGGAATTAGACCTTACAGAAATAGGAGGAGCTAGAGAAGGGACAGACTAGGAGGAAAGTCGGAGGCTCAGAGGAGGTACTGGCCAGTCCATCTGAGTAGCCAGGCACATTTAGTCACAGAAAGAGGACAGCCAAGGGAAGGCTCTATGGCAAGCTGTGCCTGTATATAGCTACAGAACATCTGGTGGTGGGCCTGGGGCTGTGTTGGTCATCAGGGTCAGAAGTCAGGAGAAGAGCTAGATGCAAGGACAAATTGGAACCCACAGGTGTCTCTGTGTCTATCACCACATCTAACCACAGTGGACCTGGGGGATGGCTGCTGCTCACTTGCACCTGCCTCTTTCAGCCAAGTCTAACAGTGGCTAGAATCCCTGAAGATATAATTTGAACCTAGAGTCTCCCTCTGTCACCCAGGCCGGAGTGCAGTGGCATGATCTCGGCACACTGCAACCTCTGCCTCCCAGGTTCAAGTGATTCTCATGCCTCAGCCTCACAAGTAGCCCAGGTTCAAGCAATTCTCCTGCCTTGGCCTCCCGAGTAGCTGGGA
>NW_022307948.1:0-7880 GCF_002776525.5 Piliocolobus tephrosceles | reverse complement strand
ATGTGCCACATTTTCTTAATCCAGTCTGTCATTGATGGACATTTGGGCTGGTTCCAAGTCTTTGCTATTGTGTATTTGCTGGCCTTGTTTGGGTTTAGGGAAATCTTTAGTTGCAGTTCTTGAAGGAGCTCAAGTCCAAGGCTTAAGTTCTACAGTTGCCTGCATCACTGGCTCATGAGAGGAATGGGTCCTTATAGGCAACTGGCATCTGGGGGTTTTAGGAAAGTTGTTGGGAAAGGTATGAAGGCTGGACAAAGGGAAGAAGAGGTAGGAGGTGTGGAAGGAGAGAGATCAGCAGCATAAGAGGAAGACATTGAAGTCACCTGAACTGTCTAACCCCCCTGACCTGAGGTTCTTATCACTACCCATACTCCTCATTGTTTATCCTGGACCTAGTGATTGTGCTGTCCCTAGCACCCAGTAGGTGCTTTGGAGAATTCATTTGGTCGTAAGCTTGGGCAATGGGAAGGGAGGCAGTTTCTAGAAGAGCTAGCACCTGGAGGATAAGGACTGTGGGGGAGGATTTACTAGGGAAATAAGTCTAGTTTGTTCTTGCTTAACTTTATCAAGTTACCTGTTAGCTTTAGCTAGAGACTTTTTTGGTGATGCAGTTTTTACTTCAGAGTTTTGTTTGGAGGTCCCTGAACACCAATCAAGAAATGCTACCCTTGCAGTGAGCCAAGGTCGTTCCACTGCACTCCAGCCCGGGTGACACAGTGAGACTCTGTCTCAAAAAAAAAAAAAAAAAAAAAAAGATGGAATGAGAGAAAAAAAAGAAATGTTACCCATGGAGCTTGTAGAATCTTACTCCCTTTCTTTTCTTAGGTGCCTCTCCAACTATTTTATTCAAATTCAGTGTTCCCCAGAGTGGCACTGAAGACCTAAGTCACCTTCTGAAGTTATGCCATTTAGAGAGAGAGAGAGACAAGAATTAGGACTGTAATCAGATTACATACAAGAAGCAGGGATTTTTCCAGATACAGGAGAGAATTTAGACTTAGAGAACCCCATGCGAGCTGGTGATAGTTGGTAGGAATGTAATGCTGTGCACTTCGTATCTCAGGTCCACAACCTGACAGTTGGCTGCCTCTGAACATAGACCCTAGAGTCTGTGCCCCTGGCAGGTGGAAAACCAGAAATAACATTCCCTCTGGATCAAAGCCAAGCTCTCAGGAGACAAATTCAGGATGGAAGAAGAACCTCATCTGGTTTCATTGGGTGACCCACAGCAAAGTTTGTCCAACGGATACCAGTCTAACAAGATCTGAAAACTTCCCCGCCTGTGAGGCCAGCTTGAACAACAGGCCAATAAGATCTTTGCCCATGTTCTGCCCTAGGTTTCTCCTTCTTTTGACAGTAACACTTTTAGACAGCACGACACAAAACAGTAACACAAAAAATAGCAAACAAACAAACAAAAAAAAAGGCAGGAGAGATGAAAAGAGATGACCTGATTCAAACAAGGATGCCAAACAAATAGGAACCAATAACAAAGCCAGTGACTAAACTGAGAATAAATAGCCAAGAAACTCAACACCAAGAGAGCAGAGTTCATGCCCAGGGTACAGCATCACAGGATTCATAAGCCACAAGCAGCAAGGCATGAGGGGCTTTTGTGAATAGTGCACCTGGATGAAGACTGGGGTCTGTGCAGTGCACAGTGCAGACAGGGGCTCTGTGGAGCTTCCACAATAACTATGGAAATGAATGAAGACCAACCAAATGAGAATAACCCAGCATGGTTTATTCAGAGCCTGCCATAGCAAGGGAGTCAGCCACCATCATTCATACTTGGCAGAGGCTCAATGGCAGGCAGAGGAATGGTAAAGCTTTATAGTGAATAAAGGGAAGGCTTCAGGTATGCCCTATTGGAGGATATTGGCATGGGGAAGCTGCAGGCAGGCTAACGAGAAACAGAGAAGTCTATGTCATTGGTTAGGGGTAAGTATTTGACTTTATCTAATTGGTCTTCTGTTGTACAAAAGTAGGTACAAAATTAGGAAAGCTGTCAGTTATTAATAAAGTCCTGCTTGGGGACAATTATCACAGGTATTATTGTTTAGTTTCCTGGATTTTTGATAGAAGTAGAGATCTGACACCCTACAAGTCTGACTTAGAAATAGCAGACTGGTTTCCTGGGCTGTTTACCACAGATTATGGGTTGACTTCCTGAGCTGGTTGCTGCAGATTGTGAGTCAGAGTTCTATTTTTATATATGGCCTGGCCATTGTCTGTTTGTATATCTAGTCTCTTGCATCAATCTGATTTATTCATGTGTAGCTATTATGAGTTTCCAGCATATTTTAGAGTTTTACATGTAGCCTTGACATTATCTTGCTTGACAATAAATGGTCTCTTAAACTGAAGACTTGGGCCCGTCTTTAGTTCTTGGCTAGTCTTTCTTCTCTCATTGCTTTCCCTTCATTATCAGTTCTCACTCTCTCCAGAACTTCCATTACAAACTTGTTTGTTTTTAGATCTCTCCTTTACATTTACTAACTTACTTTCCTTCTTTTCACCTGGTTACTCCTTTGGCTGTATTTTGGAAAAACTCCTTACTCAATTTTCCAGTTAATTAATTTTTTTTCCTTTTTAGTATTTATTTGATGTTTCAGTACATCTATTGAGAATTTTCCCCTCTAGCTTATATTTTTCATTCTAAGAAGGTAATAATATATTTTGAAGATTTTCTAAGTATGTAAATTATCTTTTTTAAAAATCATATTCTTATTTTTAATACTAATTCTTTATCTTTGGATATAAATTCTGCCATTGGTTGAGTTTGCTTCTTCCATGGTGTCAAATTTCCTCCTATATTTGATGATTTTTTATTGTGTGTTCATCTCGGTGCTTGAAATTTCCTGTTAAAATTTCCACTATCCAGTATGTCTACACTATGAGACTTTAGCAGGTGTTACTATTTTAA
This sequence comes from Piliocolobus tephrosceles, assembly GCF_002776525.5. NCBI lineage: Eukaryota > Metazoa > Chordata > Mammalia > Primates > Cercopithecidae > Piliocolobus > Piliocolobus tephrosceles. The sequence goes on along the minus strand of NW_022307948.1, from coordinate 4,954 downwards.
TGAGATATGTCTGGTAAGAATGGGCAAGGGTGGATTGAATGAGTTGAGTAGTAGCTGGCATTTGGTGCTTGAGCACCCTATGTTTCTCCTGGCCCTGGGAGCAATGTCCTGCCTCTTTGATTTCAGTTCCCACCTGCTGATACCAACCCTCCATCCCTACCCCCACCCCTATGGCTACAGCCTGGGGCCTGAGGAGTGATGCACAAGATTTTATCTGCTGGAGTACTCAACTTAGCACCCTATTTGTTGCTTCTGAATCACCTTCAGGTTCTGACATCCACCACCTCAATGCATGGAACTTTTAAAAATGACATTTTCAATTGTTTATGATAGAATTCTCCTTCAAGGAATTTCCCTGTCCCCTGATGCACAAATATCTAGTTTTCTTTTCTTTATGGGGGGAGCGGGGTGGTGTGGGGGATACAGGGTCTCACTCTGTTGCCTAAGTTGGAGTGCAGTGGCATGATCATGGCTGACTGTGGCCTCAGCCTCCTGGCCTCAAGTCATCCTCTGCCTCATTTCTCCTAAAGTGCTGGGATTACAAGTATAAGCTACTGCACTCAACCTATACTGATTTTTTTTTTTTTTTTTTTTGGTACAGCCATACATTTTTATTTTAATGTATTTTCTGTAACTTGTTTCAGTTTGGCATAGGATGCAGAAGATTGGTACACATGTTTAGTTTGCAATCTTGCAACTGGAAACTTTTTAGTGTAGTAATTGTTAAAGTGTGATCCAAGGACCCCTGGAGGTCACAAAGACTCTTTTAGAGAGCATAAAAGATTCTTCCTTCTTCAGCCTCACATCTATGTGAAGTTGAATTCTCTTTATATACTCCAACCAACACAACATATTGCAACAGATTGAATGCAGAAACAGCTATGACAATCCAGCTGTCTTCTATTAAGTTGAACATAAAAGAGATTTGCACAAGTATAGAACATTGCCACTCTTCTCATTGTTTATTGTTTTGAAATATATACTTATTTTTATAAAGTGCTATTGATATTATGATGTAATAGGCTTCTTATTTAATGAGTTAAATATTAAAAGAAAAATAAAGGTTCATACTTATTAAAATAAGTAAAGATTTTCTATTATCTTATTTTTTTATTTTCACAAATTCCTTTGGACTATTCTTTTCCTCTCATTTCATACATTCCCCTCAACTAATTTGGTGTTATATATTGTTACCATTGTTACAGTGAATGAAGTGAAATTTTTAATATTTATAATTTCATGAGTCTAAGTGTAATAAATGTATTGTTTTTCCTCACACAAAATAAGAATCTGTTTTAAATCTGATCATTCCAATATTGATCTGTATGCTTTTGTATGCTACAGTGTTAATTCTAAATTCATTTTTGAGGGGCAGAGCAAGATGGCCGAATAGGAACAGCTCCAGTCTCCAACTCCCAGCGCGAACAACACAGAACACCGGTGATTTCTGCATTTTCAACTGGGGTACTGGGGTCATCTCACTAGGGACTGCCGGACAATTGGTGCTGGTCAGCTGCTGCAGCCCGACCAGCCAGAGCTGAAGCAGAGCGAGGCATCTACTCACCTGGGAAGCCCAAGGGGGAAGGGAGTCCCTTTTCCTAGCCAGGGGAACTGAGACACACAACACCTGGAAAATCAGGTGACTCCAACCCAATACTGCGCTTTGAGCAAACCAGGAGATTGTATCCCACACCTGGCCGGGAGGGTCCCACGGCCACGGAGCCTCCCTCATTGCTAGCACAGCAGTCTGCGATCTAACCGCAAGGCAGCAGCGAGGCTGGGGGAGGGGCGCCTGCCATTGCTGACGCTTAAGTAGGTAAACAAAGCCGCTGGGAAGCTCGAACTGGGTGGAGCTCACAGCAGCTCAAGGAAACCTGCCTGTCTCTGTAGACTCCACCTCTGGGGACAGGGCACAGCTAAACAACAACAACAAAAAAAGCAACAGAAACCTTTGCAGATGCAAACGACTCTGTCTGACAGCTTTGAAGAGAGCAGTGGATCTCCCCACACAGAGGTTGAGATCTGAGAAGGGACAGACTGCCTGCTCAAGTGGGTCCCCGACGACTGAGTAGCCTAACTGGGAGACATCCCCCACTAGGGGCAGTCTGACACCCCACACCTCACAGGGTGGAGTACACCCCTGAGAGGAAGCTTCCAAAGTAAGAATCAGACAGGTACACTCGCTGTTCAGCAATATTCTATCTTCTGCAACCTCTGCTGCTGATACCCAGGCAAACAGGGTCTGGAGTGGACCTCAAGCAATCTCCAACAGACCTGCAACTGAGGGTCCTGACTGTTAGAAGGAAAACTATCAACGAGGAAGGACACCTATACCAAAACCCCATCAGTATGTCACCATCATCAAAGACCAGAGGCAGATAAAACCACAAAAATGGGGAAGAAGCAGGGCAGAAAAGCTGGAAATTCAAAAAATAAGAGCGCATCTCCCCCTGCAAAGGAGCACAGCTCATCGCCAGCAACGGATCGAAGCTGGTTAGAGAATGACTTTGACGAGACGAGAGAAGAAGGTTTCAGTCCATCAAACTTCTCAGAGCTAAAAATCGAATTATGTACCAAGCGCAAAGAAACTAAAAATCTTGAAAAAAAAGTGGAAGAATTGATAGCTAGACTAATTAATGCAGAGAAGATCATAAATGAAATGACAGAGATGAAAACCATGACACGAGAAATACGTGACAAATGCACAAGCTTCAGTAACCAACTCGATCAACTGGAAGAAAGAGAATCAGTGATTGAGGATCAAATGAATGAAACGAAGTGAGAAGAGAAACCAAAAGAAAAAAGAAGAAAAAGAAATGAACAAAGCCTGCAAGAAGTATGGGATTATGTAAAAAGACCAAATCTATGTCTGATTGGGGTGCCTGAAAGTGAGGGGGAAAATGGAACCAAGTTGGAAAACAGATATCATCCAGGAGAACTTCCCTAACCTAGTAGGGCAGGCCAACATTCAAATTCAGGAAATACAGAGAACGCCACAAAGATACTTGTCGAGAAGAGCAACTCCAAGACACATAATTGCCAGATTCACCAAAGTTGAAATGAAGGAAAAAATCTTAAGGGCAGCCAGAGAGAAAGGTCGGGTTACCCACAAAGGGAAGCCCATCAGACTAACAGCAGATCTCTCGGCAGAAATTCTACAAGCCAAAAGAGAGTGGGGGCCAATATTCAACATTCTTAAAGAAAGGAATTTTAAACCCAGAATTTCATATCCAGCCAAACTAAGTTTCATAAGTGAAGAAGAAATAAAATCCTTTACAGATAAGCAAATGCTTAGAGATTTTGTCACCACCAGGCCTGCCTTACAAGAGACCCTGAAGGAAGCACTAAACATGGAAAGGAACAACTAGTACCAGCCATTGCAAAAACATGCCAAAATGTAAAGACCGTCGAGGCTAGGAAGAAACTGCATCAACTAACGAGCAAAATAACCAGTTAATATCATAATGGCAGGATCAAGTTCACACATAACAATATTAACCTTAAATGTAAATGGACTAAATGCTCCAATTAAAAGACACAGACTGGCAAACTGGATAAAGAGTCAAGACCCATCAGTCTGCTGTATTCAGGAGACCCATCTCACATGCAGAGACATACATAGGCTCAAAATAAAGGGATAGAGGAAGATCTACCAAGAAAACGGAGAACAAAAAAAAAGCAGGGGTTGCAATCCTAGTCTCTGATAAAACAGACTTTAAACCATCAAAGATCAAAAGAGACAAAGAAGGCCATTACATAATGGTAAAGGGATCAATTCAACAGGAAGAGCTAACTATCCTAAATATATATGCACCCAATACAGGAGCACCCAGATTCATAAAGCAAGTCCTTAGAGACTTACAAAGAGACTTAGACTCCCATGCAATAATAATGGGAGACTTCAACACTCCACTGTCAACATTAGACAGATCAACGAGACAGAAAGTTAACAAGGACATCCAGGAATTGAACTCATCTCTGCACCAAGCGGACCTAATAGACATCTATAGAATTCTCCACCCCAAATCAACAGAATATACATTCTTCTCAGCACCACATCGCACTTATTCCAAAATTGACCACATAATTGGAAGTAAAGCACTCCTCAGCAAATGTACAAGAACAGAAATTATAACAAACTGTCTCTCAGACCACAGTGCAATCAAACTAGAACTCAGGACTAAGAAACTCAATCAAAGCCACTCGGAAACTGAACAACCTGCCCCTGAATGTCTACTGGGTACGTAACGAAATGAAGGCAGAAATAAAGATGTTCTTTGAAACCAATGAGAACAAAGATACAACATACCAGAATCTCTGGGACACATTTAAAGCAGTGTGTAGAGGGAAATTTATAGCACTAAATGCCCACAAGAGAAAGCTGGAAAGATCTAAAATGGACACTCTGACATCACAATTAAAAGAACTAGAGAGGCAAGAGCAAACACATTCAAAAGCTAGCAGAAGACAAGAAATAACTAAGATCAGAGCAGAACTGAAGGAGATAGAGACACAAAAAACCCTCCAAAAAATCAATGAATCCAGGAGTTGGTGTTTTGAAAAGATCAACAAAATTGACAGACTGCTAGCAAGACTAATAAAGAAGAAAAGAGAGAAGAATCAAATAGACACAATAAAAAATGATAAAGGGGATATCACCACCGACCCCACAGAAATACAAACTACCATCAGAGAATACTATAAACACCTCTACGCAAAAAAACTAGAAAATCTAGAAGAAATGGATAATTTCCTGGACACTTACACTCTTCCAAGACTAAACCAGGAAGAAGTTGAATCCCTAAATAGACCAATAGCAGGCTCTGAAATTGAGGCAATAATTAGTAGCCTACCAACCAAAAAAAGTCCAGGACCAGATGGATTCAAAGCTGAATTCTACCAGAGGTATAAGGAGGAGCTGGTACCATTCCTTCTGAAACTATTCCAATCAATA
>NW_022307944.1:0-2409 GCF_002776525.5 Piliocolobus tephrosceles | reverse complement strand
TTTTTATCTTGTTTTACCTTACCCATTTTATTATTAATATCTTTTTTAGATTTATTAATATTATTTATTTTTTTTGAGTTACTTTTTGTTTCGTTCTTATTTTTATCATTTTTCGATATATTTTTTGTAGACTTGGTTTTTGTTTTTTCATTTAAATTATTTGGTTTACTTTTTTTTTTGAGCTGTTTTTTTGACCTGTTTTTTTTCCTTATCAGTTTTTGTTTTATTATCTGCAATAGTTTTTTCATCTGTTTTATTAATGTCTTTATAATTTTCTTCGTTTTTCTCATTTACATTCTCAGTTTGATTATCTATATTTTCAGAATATTCACCTGTAATCTTAACGCTATCCTCTGCGTTTTCGTTTTTTTCATTAATTTCGTTTTCTACATGTTCATCCATTTTTCCATCTGTATTTTCTCCGTCTTCTTTCTCTTCTTTCTCTTCATTCTCTTCTTTCTCTTTCTCTGTCTCTTGTTCTTTTTCTGTTTCGGAATTATTTTCTTCAAAACTCGGTTCTTGACTTATCTCTAATTGATTAGATTCTAATTGGTTATATTCCTCTTGGTCAGAGTTTTTATTATTATCACTACTTATTACTTCATAGTCTTTATTACTTTCATTATCATCCTCTCTTGTCATTTCTTCATCTGTTCTCATATTTTCATCATCATTACCTTTTTCTTTTCGGTATTTATATTTTCACTATATTCTGTGACTAATTTATTACTATCAATTTGTTCATTTTCTACGGATGTATCTTTTATTGTATCTTCATCGTTCTCATTAACTGAAAGAAAATTAATTACATGTCCAAAAGACATATCGTCATCTATTTTTTTTTTGAAAATAAGAAACTTTAGAATTATTTTGTATGATCAAATGTGATCTTATTATTTCGTCTTCTTCATTTATACAACCTAGTTTTTTTTAACAGGTCTTTTTCTGTATCGAATAATAGTTGAGTTGTTAATTCTTCTGACCACATTATCTACGAGTGGAAATGGTAAAACGGAAAAATTATAGAAAGGAAAAATGGAAAAAAGACAAAACGATAGAAAGACAAAAATAAATAGTCACCCGAAATTAGTTTTACATAAAAACACATGTCGATATGCATTTTTTTTTTTTTTTTTTTTTTTTTTTTTTTTTTTTTCACGTACTTCCTCCTCAGTGTTGTCATCCGATAAACCATAAATGGCATAGTTCTTGTTTTTAATTTGTTCTAATTCTTCTTTAAAATAATTGGACTCTGTTCTATATTTTTCAGTATCATGCTTAGGATATATAAATATAAAAAGCCCATTTAAGTCTTTATTCTTTTCAATTTCATTTTGCAGGTTAGTTAACTCTTGTCGTTCGTCCAGTAAATCAACACTGAGAACATCTTCAGTCAAGTTTGTATCTACTATAAGAAAAAGGATTACAAAAGTAATAAATATAAAAAATATACTTATTTATTACACATGTACATATATATGTAGTACTATTGTAAATACACACGTGAATATATATGAAAGCATCATTTTTGTTTTTTAATCAATATATGTATATGACATTATATATCTTATTTTTGTCACTATATATTTATATATATATGCAATTTTTTTTTTTTATTTATTTTTTTTTTTTTTTTTTTGCTTGTGCTATTCAAACATATTAACATATGTAACCGTGATTTTTTTATTACAGTATTTAGTATATACATATATATGTATTTTTTTTTTTTTTTATTATTAATTAGATTTTTTCTTACTTGAAGTCATTTTATACAGAAGTGTTAAATACGTTTTAGTAAAAAAAAAAAAAAGAAAAAAAAAAAACTGTATAGAAAATAGAATATTTCTTATGTATCTTTAAAATAATTTTAATGTATTTTTCACTGTTTCCTTCTTTTTCATTTCAAATTTTTAATATAAATTAATAATGAAAGGAAAAAAAATTAAAAAATCATATATTTATTTATTTTTTTTTTTGTTTTTTATAAAAACAATATATTAAATATATAATAAAAAAAAAAAAAATAGTTTATAAAATAAACAAAAAAATAAAATAAACAAAAAAATAAAATAAACAAAATGAAGTTCAACAAATATTATATTTAAAAAAAAAAAAAAAAAAAATTAAATAGTTGAAAAAATGATGGTTTACATGTGTACGTATACATTCATATATTTATATAGTCATATATTTATATAGTCATATATTTATGTATATATAACATCATGTATGTTTAAAAAAAAAAAAAAAAAAAAAAGAAAAAGCTTTGGTTTCCACAATAAATATATTTACATTTTAAAAATATTACATATATTTATATTTTTATTGAATGGTGTAATTTTTTATTTGTTTATTTTTTTTTTTTCCTGCTGTATTAAATTTTCTTATATGGAGAAAATCAAAAAAAAA
>NW_022307942.1:0-13864 GCF_002776525.5 Piliocolobus tephrosceles | reverse complement strand
AGATTTTGGGCTGAGACGATGGGGTTTTCTAAATATACAATCATGTCATCTGCATACAGGGACAATCTGACTTCTTCTTTTCCTAACTGAATAGCCTTGATTTCTTTCTCTTGCCTGATTTCCCTAGCCTGAACTTCCAACACTATGTTGAATAGGAGTGGTGAGAGAGGGCATCCCTGTCTTGTGCCAGTTTTCAAAGGGAATTTTTCCAGTTTTTGCACATTCAGTATGATATTAGCTGTGGGTTTGTCATAAATAGCTCTTATTATTTTGAGGCACGTTCCATCAATACCGAATTTATTGAGGGTTTTTAGCATGAAGGACTGTTGAATATTGTCAAAAGCCTTTTCTGCATCTATTGAGATAATCATGTGGTTCTTGTCTTTGGTTCTGTTTATATGCCGGATTACGTTTATTGATTTGCGAATGTTGAACCAGCCTTGCATCCCAGGGATGAAGCCCACTTGATCATGGTGGATAAGCGTTTTGATGTGCTGCTGAATCCGGTTTGCCAGTATTTTATTGAGGATTTTTGCATCGATGTTCATCAGGGAGATTGGTCTAAAATTCTCTTTTTTTGTTGTGTCTCTGCCAGGCTTTGGTATCAGGATGATGTTGGCCTCATAAAATGAGTTAGGGACGATTCCCTCTTTTTCTATTGATTGGAATAGTTTCAGAAGGAATGCTATCAGCCCCTCCTTGTACCTCTGGTAGAATTCAGCTGTGAATCCATCTGGTCCTGGGCTTTTTTGGTGGGTAGGCTATTAATTGTTGCCTCATTTTCAGAGCCTGCTATTGGTCTATTCAGGGATTCAACTTCTTCCTGGTTTAGTCTTGGGAGAGTGTAAGTTTCCAGGAAATTATCCATTTCTTCTACATTTTCTAGTTGATCTGCGTAGAGGTGTTTATAGTATTCTCTGATGGTAGTTTGTATTTCTGTGGGGTCGGTGGTGGTATCCCCTTTATCATTTTTTATTGCATCTATTTGATTCCTCTCTCTTTTCTTCTTTATTAGTCTTGCTAGCAGTCTGTCAATTTTGTTGATCTTTTCAAAAACCAACTCCTGGATTCATTGATTTTTTGGAGGGCTTTTTGTGTCTCTATCTCCTTCAGTTCTGTTCTGATCTTAGTTATTTCTTGCCTTCTGCTAGCTTTTGAATGTGTTTACTCTTGCCTCTCTATTTCTTTTAATTGTGATGTTAGAGTGTGAATTTTAGATCTTTCCTGCTTTCTCTTGTGGGCATTTAGTGCTATAAATTTCCCTCTACACACTGCTTTATATGTGTCCCAGAGATTCTGGAATGTTGTATCTTTGTTCTCATTGGTTTCCAAGAACATATTTATTTCTGCTTTCATTTCGTTATATACCCAGTAGTCATTCAGGAGCAGGTTGTTCAGTTTCCATGTAGTTGTGCGGTTTTGATTGAGTTTCTTAGTCCTGAGTTCTAGTTTGATGGCACTGTGTTCTGAGAGACAGTTTGTTATAATTTCTGTTCTTTTACATTTGCTGAGGAGTGCTTTACTTCCCATTATGTGGTCAATTTTGGAATAAGTGTTATGTGGTGCTGAGAAGAATGTATATTCTGTTGACTTGGGGTGGAGAGTTCTATAGATGTCTATTAGGTCCGCTTGGTGCAGAGATGAGTTCAATTCCTAGATATCCTTGTTAACTTTCTGTCTCGTTGATCTGTCTAATGTTGACAGTGGAGTGTTGAAGTCTCCCATTATTATTGTATGGGAGTCTAAGTCTCTTTGTAAGTCTCCAAGGACTTGCTTTATGAATCTGGGTGCTCCTGTATTGGGTGCATATATATTTAGGATAGTTCACTCTTCCTGTTGAATTGATCCCTTTACCACTATGTAATGGCCTTCTTTGTCTCTTTTCATCTTTGATGGTTTAAAGTCTATTTTATCAGAGACTAGGATTGCAACCCCTGCTTTTTTTTGTTCTCCATTTGCTTGGTAGATCTTCCTCCATCCCTTTATTTTGAGCCTATGTATGTCTCTGCATGTGAGATGGGTCTCCTGAAGACAGCAGACTGATGGGTCTTGACTCTTTATCCAGTTTGCCAGTCTGTGTCTTTTAATTGGAGCATTTAGTCCCTTTACATTTAAGGTTAATATTGTTATGTGTGAACTTGATGCTGTCATTATGATATTAACTGGTTATTTTGCTCATTAGTTGATGCAGTTTCTTCCTAGCCTCGATGGTCTTTACATTTTGGCATGTTTTTGCAACGACTGGTACCGGTTGTTCTTTTCCATGTTTTGGCTTCCTTCAGGGTCTCTTGTAAGGCAGGCCTGGTGGTGACAAAATCTCTAAGCATTTGCTTATCTGTAAAGAATTTTATTTCTCCTTCACTGATGAAACTTAGTTTGGCTGGATATGAAATTCTGGGTTTAAAATTCTTTTCTTTAAGAACGTTGAATATTGGCCCCCACTCTCTTCTGGCTTGTAGAGTTTCTGCCGAGAGATCTGCTGTCAGTCTGATGGGCTTCCCTTTGTGGGTAACCCGTCCTTTCTCTCTGACTGCCCTTAAGATTTTTTCCTTCATTTCAACTTTGGTCAATCTGGCAATTATGTGTCTTGGAGTTGCTCTTCTGGAGGAGTATCTTTGTGGCGTTCTCTGTATTTCCTGAATTTGAATGTTGGCCTGCCCTGCTAGGTTGGGGAAGTTCTCCTGTATGATATCCTGAAGAGTGTTTTCCAATTTGGTTCCATTTCCCCCCTCACTTTCAGGCACCCCAATCAGACGTAGATTTGGTCTTTTTACATAATCCCATACTTCTTGCAGGCTTTGTTCATTTCTTTTTCTTCTTTTTTCTTTTGGTTTCTCTTCTCACTTCATTTCATTCATTTGTCCTCAATCGCTGATTCTCTTTCTTCCAGTTGATCGAGTTGGTTACTGAATCTTGTGCATTTGTCATGTATTTCTCGTGTCATGGTTTTCATCTCTGTCATTTCGTTTATGACCTTCTCTCATTAATTAGTCTAGCTGTCAATTCTTCCACTCTTTTTTCAAGATTTGTCGTTTCTTTGCGCTGGGTATATAATTCCTCCTTTAGCTCTGAATGGTTTGATGGCCTGAAGCCTTCTTCTCTCATCTCGTCAAAGTCATTCTCTGACCAACTTTGATCCGTTGCTGGCAATGGGCTGTGCTCCTTTCCAGGGGGAGATGCACTCTTATTTTTTGAATTTCCACCTTTTCTGCCCTGCTTTTTCCCCATCTTTGTGGTTTTATCTGTCTCTGGTCTTTGATGATGGTGACGTACTGATGGGGTTTTGGTATAGGTGTCCTTCCTGTTTGATAGTTTTCCTTCTGACAGTCAGGACCCTCAGCTATAGGTCTGTTGGAGATTGCTTGAGGTCCACTCCAGACCCTGTCTGTCTGGATATCAGCAGCAGAGTTTGCAGAAGATAGAATATTTCTGAACAGTGAGTGCACCTGTCTGATTCTTGCTTTGGAAGCTTCCTCTCAGGGGTGTACTCCACCCTGTGAGGTGTGGGGTGTCAGACTGCCCCTATTGGGGGATGTCTCCCAGTTAGGCTACTCAGGGGTCAGGGACCCACTTGAGCAGGCAGCCTGCCCCTTCTCAGATCTCCACCTCCGTGTTGGGAGATCCACTGCTCTCTTCAAAGCTGTCAGACATCGTCGTTCGCGTCTGCACAGGCCTCTGCTGCTTCCCCTGTTATTTTTTAGCTGTACCCTGTCCCCAGAGGTGGAGTCTACAGAGACAGGCAGGTTTCCTTGAGCTGCTGTGAGCTCCACCCAGTTCGAGCTTCCCAGCGGCTTTGTTTACCTACTTAAGCCTCATCGATGGCGGGCACCCCTCCCCCAGCCTCGCTGCTGCCTTGCGGTTAGATTGTGGCAGACTGCTGTGTTATCAAGGAGGGAGGCTCCATGGGTGTGAACCCTCCCACCCAGGTATGGGATATATTCTCCTGGTGTGCCGGTGTGCTTACAGCGCAGTATTGGGGTGGGAGTTACCCGATTTTCCAGGTGTTGTGTGTCTCAGTTCCCCCTGCTAGGAAAACGGATTCCCTTCCCCCTTGCACTGCCCATGTGAGGCAATGCCTCGCCCTGCTTCAGCTCTCGCTGGTCAGGCTTCAGCAGCTGACCAGCACTGATTGTCCGGCACTCCCAAGTGATATGACTCCAGTACCTCAGTTGAAAATGTAGAAATCACCGGTCTTCTTTGTTGCTCGTGCTGGGAGATGGAGACTGTAGCTGTTCCTATTCGGCCATCTTGCTCCGCCCCCCTATTTTTCACTTTTACAGGAACTGTGTTCAAACACTGCCTGTGAGAAAAGAGGTATAACTCCCTGAGTGGAATGCTGACATCACAAAGCAGTTTCTCAGAAAGATTCTCTCCAATTGTTATCTGAAGATATCTCCATTTCCTACCAGCCTATATGTGCTCCCGAATGTCTCTTTGTGAATCCGTCCATGATGCAGTTTCAAAACTGCATAATAGAAAGGCAGTTTCATCTATGTGAGACGAATAGACATATCTCTCACAGCAGTTTCACAGAAAGTTTCTTTCCAGTTTTTGTCTGAGAATATTTCCTTTTCCACCATAGCAGTAAATACACTCCTGACTTCCCCGGTAGCTATTTCTTTAAATAAGATTCCATAAACCCCTATGAGATGAAAAGTTTACCTCTGTGAGGGAATTGCATATGTCACAAAGCATTTCTTCGTACATCTCCTCTGAGTATCTATCTGAAGATATTTCTGATTCACCGTTAGCCTCAAAGCGCTCCCGATTATCCCTTAGCTGACCCAGGTAGAACTGTGTTAGTATACTGCTCAATCAAAAAGGAAGCTTAACTGTGCTAATGGACTTGATATGACCTGGAACGGTTTCCCAGAATGTTTCCTTCTGGTTTCCATTGGAGGATATTTCTTTTTCAGCATATTCTTAAGAGCATTCCCAAATGTTCTTTCTCAGGTTCCATAGAAACAGTGATTTCAAACTGCTCAACCCAAAGAATGATGTAACACCATGAGATGAATATATACATCACAAATAAGTTGCTCCAAAAGCTTCTCTCCAGTTTCATCAGAAGTCGTCTCCTTACTCACCACAAGCCCAGGGGCGCCTCTTAATAACACTTCAAAGACTCGTCAAAGACCGAGCTTTCAAGCCGGGTAATGTAGTGTAAACTTTAACTCTCTGAAATGAATACACACGTTAGACAGCATTTTCTTGGAAAGTTTCTTTCTGGATTTTATTTCAGGATATTTCACTTTTTGTGATAGTTTTCAGCGCGCAGCAAAATATGGCTTTTTCACTTTCAGAAGAACCTTTTTCAAACACTGCCTTATGCTGAAAGAGGTATAACTCCCTCAGTGGAAAGCACACACCACAAAACAGTTTCTCAGAAAGCTTCTCTCCAGTTTTTGTCTGACAATATCTCCTTTTAGAAAGTACGCCTGAATGTGCTCCCAAATGCCCCTTTGTGAATCTGTCCATGACACAGTTTCAAAACTGCATAATATAAAGAAAATTTTCTCTATGTGAAATGAATAGACATATCTATCACATAGCAGTGTCACAGAAGCTTCTTTCCAGTTTTTACCTGAGTATATTTCCTCTTTCACTATAGCCGTACACATACTCTCAAATGTCCCCTGTAGCGATGTCTCCAAATGGGATTCCGCAATACTCTATGAGAAGAAAACTATAACTCTGTGAATGGAATTCACAGGTTACCAAGCAATCAGATATCTTCTCTCAAGTATCTGTCTGAAGACATTTTTGTTTTCACCATAAGCCTCAGGGACTCCTGACTATCCCTTTGCTGACTCACCTAAAAGAGTGTTAGAATACTGCTCAATGAAAACAGAAGCTTAACTATGCGAGTGGAATTCACGTGACCTAGAGAAGTAACACAGAGTGTTTCCTTCTCTCTCTTTTTTTTTTTTGGAGGCTATTTCTTTGTCACATATTCTTTAGAGCATTCCCAAATGACCTTGCTCCAGTTCCTCAGAAACAGAGATATCAAACTGCTCATTCCAAATAATGATTTAACGCTATGAGATGATTACAAACATCACAAAGCAGTTGATCTGAAAGCTTCTCTGCAGTTTTCATCCGAAGACGTTTCCTTTCTCACCACAATCCTCCGGGTGTCACTTAATATGCCTTCACAATTCCTGAAAAACGGATTTTCCAAACTGGGTGACTTGGGGTAAGCTTTAACACTCTGTAATGAATGTACACATCAGAGAGCAATTCCTTGTAACGCTTTTTTCTGGGTTTCATTTCCAGATATTTCAGTTTTCGCCAGAGTCTTCCATATGCTCAAAATATCTCTTTTTCACTTTGACAGGAATGGTGTTCAAACACGGCCTTTTGAGAAAAGAGTTATAACTCCCTGAGTGGAATGCAGACATCACAAAGCAGTTTCTCAGAAAGTTTCTCTCCAAATGTTATCTGAAGATATCTCCTATTTCCCCACCAGCCGGTATGTGCTCCCGAATGTCCCTTCACGAATCCATCCATGATGCAGTTTCAAAACTGTGTAATATAAAGAAAATTTTCTCTATGTGAGATGAATAGACATATCTATCACATAGCAGTTTCACAGAATGTTTCTTTCTAGTTTTTTCCTGAGTATATTTCCTTTTTCAACATAGCCATCTATATACTCTCAAATGTCCCCTGGTAGCCGTGTCTTCAAACGGGGTTCTGCAATTCTCTATGAGAAAAAAATTATAACTCTATGAGTGGAATTCAAACGTCACAAAGCAGCTCCTAAGATATCTTCTCTCCAGTATCTGTCTGAAGATATTTTCGTTTTCACTGTAAGCCTCAAAGTGCTCAGGAGTATCCCTTAGCAAACTCACCTAAAACAGTGTTAGAATACTGCTCAATGAAAACAGAAGCTTAACTGTGATAGTTGAATTCACGTGACCTAGAGCAGTATCACAGAGTGTTTCCTTCTCTTTTTTATTGGAAGGTGTTTCTTTTTCATATATTCTTGGGAGCGTTCCCAAATGTCCTTGCTCAGGTTCCACAGAAACACAGATATCAAAATGCTCAATCCAAAGAATGATTTAACTCTATGAGATGATTACACACATCACAAAGCAGTTGCTCTGGAAACTTCTCTGCAGTTTTCATCGGAAGTCATTTCCTTTCTTGCCGCAAGCCGAGGGGAAGCACTTAATATCCCTTCACAAATTCCTCAAAGACAGAGTTCCAAACTGGGCAATGTAGTGTAAGCTTTAACTCTCTGAAATGACTGCACACATCAGAGAGGAGTTTCTTAGAACGATTCTTTCCTGGTTTTAATTCAGGATATTTCACATTTCGCCAAAGTCTTTGATTCACTGCAAAATATCCCTTTTTCAGTTTTACAAGAACAGTGTTCAAAAAGTGCCTTATGAGAAAAGAGGTATAATTCCCAGAGTGGAATGCACACATCACAAAGCAATTTCTCAGAATGCTTCTCTCCAGGTTTTATGTGAAGATATCTCCTATTTTACCACAGGCCTGATTATGCTCCCTAAAGTCCCTTCTCATTTCCGTCCATTACGTAGCTTCAAAACTGTGTAATAAAAAAGTTTTATTTATGGGATGTGAGTGGACATATCTACCACAACACAGTTTCACAGAAATTTTCTTTCCAGTTTTTGTCTGATGATATTTCCTTTTTCACCATAGCAGTACCTACATTTCCGAATGTCCCCTTGTAGTTCTTTCTACAAACGGGATTCCCCAGTGTTCTAGGAGAAAATAAGTATAACCCTGTGAGTGGAATGCACATGTCACAAAAGAGCTCCTCAGAAATCTTCTCTCTGTTACGTTTCTGAAGATGTTTTCTTTTTTGCTGAAAGCCTCAGAGCACTCCAGCACATTACTATGCAGATTAAACAAAAACAGTGTTAGAATACTGCTCAATGAAAACGAAGCTTAACTGTGAGAGTGGACTCACGTGACAAAGAGCAGTTTCACAGAAAGTTTTCTTCTGTTTTTTATAGGAGGGTGTTTCTTTGACAGCATATTTTTAAGACCATTCCCAAATGTCCTTTCTCAGGTTCCACAGAAACACTGAGTTCAATACTGCTCAATACCATGAATGATTTAATTCTATGAGATGTGTACCCACATTACAAAGGAGCTACTCCAAAGATTCTGTCCAGTTTTTATCAGAAGGCATTTCATTTCTCACCACAAGACTCTGGGCACCACTTAAAATCCCTTCACAGATTCTTCAAGGACAGAGTTTCCATACGGGGCAATGAAGTGTAAATTTTAACTCTCTGAAATGAATGCACACGTCAGAGTGCAGATTCTTGGAATCCTTCTTTCTGGGTTTTATTTCAGGATATTTCATTTTTCACCATAGTCTTCAATGCACTGCAAAATGTCACTTTTTCTGTTTTAGAAGAACAGTGTTCAAACACTGCCTTTTGAGAATAGACGTATATATCTCTGAGTGGAATGCCCACATATCAAAGCACTTTCTCAGACAGCTTCTCTCCAGTTTTTATCTGAAGATAACTCCCTTTTCACCATATGCCTCAATGTCCTGCTGAATGTCACTTCGCGAATCCGTCCATGATGCAGGCTCAAAACTGCCTAATAGAAAGAAAGTTTTATCCATGTGAAATGAATAGACATCTCTATCACAAAGCAGTTTCACAGAAAGCTTCTTTCCAGTTTTTGTATGAGGACAGTTCCTTATTCACCATAGCCTTTCATATACTCCCGAATGTCCCCTGGTCGCTTTTTCTCCAAACGGGATTTCCCATTCCTCTATGAGAAGAAAATTATATCTCTGTGAGTAGAATGCACACGTCACAAGGCCGCTCCTCGGAAATCTTTCTCCAGTATCTATCCAAAGATATTTCCGTTTTCACCGGAACCCTCAAATCGGTCCCGAGTATCCCTCAGCTGATTAACCTAAAACATTTTTAGAATACTGCTCAATGAAAACAGAAGCTTAACTGTGCGAGTGGAATTTAACTGAGCTAGAGAAGTTTCACTAACAGTTTCCCTCTGGCGTTTATAGGATGGTATTTCTTTTTTAGTATATTATTAAGAGCATTCCCAAATGTCCACAGCAAAAGTGATTAAAAACTGCCCAATCCAAACAACGATTTCACTCTGTGAGAGGAATACACACATCATAAAGCACTTGCTCCGAGAGTTTCTCTCCAGTTTTCATTGGAAGACGTTTCCTTTCTCACTACAATCCTCTGGGTGTCACTTAATATCCCTTCACAATTACCTGAAAAATCGATTTTCCAAACTGGGCGACTTAGGGTAAGCTTTAACACTCTGAAGTGAATGTACACGTCAGAGAGCAGTTTCTTGGAATGCTTTTTTCTGGGTTTCATTTCCAGATATTTCAGTTTTCGCAAGAGTCTTCAATATGCTGCAAAATATCTCTTTTTCACTTTTACAGGAACGGTGTTCAAACACTGCCTTTTGAGAAAAGAGTTATAACTCCTTGAGTGGAATGCAGACATCACAAAGCAGTTTCTCAAAAAGTTTCTCTCCAATTTTTATCTGAAGATATCTCCTATTTCCCCACCAGCCAGTATGTGCTCCCGAATGTCCCTTTGCAAATCCGTCCATGATGCATTTTCAAAACTGCGTAATAGAAAGACAGTTTCATCTATGTGAGATGAATAGACATATCTGTCACAAAGCATTTTCACAGAAATTTTCTTTCTGGTTTTTGTGTGAGAATATTTCCTTTCCCAACATAGCAGTAAATAAACTCCTGAATGTTCCCGGCAGCTATTTCTCCAAATGGGATTCCATAAACCCCTATGAGAAGAAAACTTTAACTCTGTGTTGGAAATGCATACGTCACAAAGCATTTCTTCATCAATCTCCCCTCGAGTATCTATCTGAAGATATTTCCGTTTTCACCGTAAGCCTCAAAGCACTCCTGAGTATCTCTTAGCTAACTCTCCTAAAAGAGTGTTAGAATACTGCTCAACAAAAACAGAAGATTAACTGTGATAGCGAAAATCACGTGACTTACAGCAGTATCACAGAATGTTTCTTTCTCTTTTATATAGGAGGGATTTTCTTTTTCACATCTTCTTCAGTGCGTTCCCAAATGTTCTTGCTCAGGTTCCACAGAAACAGAGATATCAAAATGGCCAATCCAACAAATGATTTAACTCTAAGAGATGATTGCACACATCATAAAGCAGTTGCTCTGAAAGCTTCTCTACAGTTTTTCTGAGAAGACGTTTCCTTTCTCACCACAAGCCCAGGGAAACCACTTAATATCCCTTCTCAAATTCCTCGAGGACAGAGCTTCTAAACTGGCAACGTAGTGTAAGCTTTACCTCTCTGAAATGAATGCACATGTGAGAGATGAATTTCTTAGAACGCTCCTTTCCTGGTTTTAATTCAGGATATTTCACATTTCGCCAAAGTCTTCAATTCACTGCAAAATATCCCTTTTTCAGTTTTCCAGGAACAGTGTTCAAAAACTGCCTCATGAGAAAAGAGGTATAATTCCCTATGTGGAATGCACACATCACAAAGCAGATTCTCAGAGGTCTTCTCTCCAGTTTTTATGTGAAGATCTCTCCTATTTACCCACAGGCCCGAATGTGCTCCCTAATGTCCCTTCACTTTTCCGTCCATTACGTGGTTTCAAAACTGCTCAATAGAAAAAAGTTTTATCTATAGGAGGTGAGGAGATATATCTACCACAACACAGTTTCACAGAAAGCTTCTTTCCACTATTTGTCTGACGATATTTCCTTTTCCAACATAGCAGTCTGTATGTTTTCGAATGTCCCCTTGTAGCTTTTTATCCAAATGGGATTCCCCATTCTTCTAGGAGAAAAGAAGTATATCCCTGTGAGTGGAATGCACATGTCACAAAGTAGCTCCTCGGAAATCTTCTGTGTGCTATGTATCTGAAGATGTTTTCTTTTTCACCGAAAGCCTCAGAGCATTCCAGCATATCACTTCACAGGGTAAAAAAAAAAACAGTGTTAGAATACTTCCCAATGAAAACCGAAGCTTAACTGTGCGAGTGGACTTCATGTGACAAAGAGCAGTTTCACAGAAAGTTTTCTTCTGTTTTTTATCGCAGGGTATTTTTTTCAGCATACCGACCCCACAGAAATACAAACTACCATCAGAGAATACTATAAACACCTCTACGCAAATCAACTAGAAAATCTAGAAGAAATGGATAATTTCCTGGACGCGTACACTCTTCCAAGACTAAACCAGGAAGAAGTTGAATCCCTGAATAGACCAATAGCAGCCTCTGAAATTGAGGCAACAATTAATAGCCTGCCCACCAAAAAAAGCCCAGGACCAGATGGATTCACAGCTGAATGCTACCAGAGCTACAAGGAGGAGCTGGTACCATTCCTTCTGAAACTATTCCAATCAATAGAAAAAGAGGGAATCCTCCCTAACTCATTTTATGAGGCCAGCATCATCCTGATACCAAAGCCTGGCAGAGACACAACAAAAAAAGAGAATTGTAGACCAATCTCCCTGATGAACATCGATGCAAAAATCCTCAATAAAATCCTGGCAAACCGGATTCAGCAGCACATCAAAAAGCTTATCCACCATGATCAAGTGGGCTTCATCCCTGGGATGCAAGGCTGGTTCAACATTCGCAAATCAATCAACGTAATCCAGCATATCAACAGAACCAAAGACAAGAACCACATGATTATCTCAATAGATGCAGAAAAGGCTTTTGACAAAATTCAACAGCCCTTCATGCTAAAAACGCTCAACAAATTCGGTATTGATGGAACGTACCTCAAAATAATAAGAGCTATTTATGACAAACCCACAGCTAATATCATACTGAATGGGCAAAAACTGGAAAAGTTCCCTTTGAAATCTGGCACAAGACAGGGATGCCCTCTCTCCCCACTCCTATTCAACATAGTGTTGGAAGTTCTGGCTAGGGCAATCAGGCAAGAGAAAGAAATCAAGGGTATTCAGTTAGGAAAAGAGGAAGTCAAATTGTCCCTGTTTGCAGATGACATGATTGTGTATTTAGAAAACCCCATCGTCTCAGCCCAAAATCTTCTTAAGCTGATAAGCAACTTCAGCAAAGTCTCAGGATACAAAATTAATGTGCAAAAATCACAAGCATTCTTATACACCAGTAACAGACAAGCAGAGAGCCAAATCAGGAATGAACTTCCATTGACAATTGCTTCAAAGAGAATAAAATACCTAGGAATCCAACTTACAAGGGATGTAAAGGACCTCTTCAAGGAGAACTACAAACCACTGCTCAGTGAAATCAAAGAGGACACAAACAAATGGAAGAACATACCATGCTCATGGATAGGCAGAATCAATATTGTGAAAATGGCCATACTGCCCAAGGTAATTTATAGATTCAATGCCATCCCCATCAAGCTACCAATGAGTTTCTTCACAGAATTGGAAAAAAACTGCTTTAAAGTTCATATGGAACCAAAAAAGAGCCCGTATTGCCAAGACAATCCTAAGTCAAAAGGACAAAGCCGGAGGCGTCATGCTACCTGACTTCAAACTATACTACAAGGCTACAGTAACCAAAACAGCATGGTACTGGTACCAAAACAGAGATATAGACCAATGGAACAGAACGGAGCCTTCAGAAATAATGCCACACATCTACAACCATCTGATATTTGACAAACCTGAGAAAAACAAGAAATGGGGAAAGGATTCCCTATTTAATAAATGGTGCTGGGAAAATTGGCTAGCCATAAGTAGAAAGCTGAAACTGGATCCTTTCCTTACTCCTTATACGAAGATTAATTCAAGATGGATTAGAGACTTAAATGTTAGACCTAATACCATAAAAACCCTAGAAGAAAATCTAGGTAGTACCATTCAGGACATAGGCACGGGCAAGGACTTCATGTCTAAAACACCAAAAGCAACGGCAGCAAAAGCCAAAATTGACAAATGGGATCTCATTAAACTAAAGAGCTTCTGCACAGCAAAAGAAACTACCATCAGAGTGAACAGGCAACCTACAGAATGGGAGAAAATTTTTGCAATCTACTCATCTGACAAAGGGCTCATTTCCAGAATCTACAAAGAACTCAAACAAATATACAAGAAAAAAACAAACAACCCCATCCAAAAGTGGGGAAAGGATATGAACAGACATTTCTCAAAAGAAGACATTCATACAGCCAACAGACACATGAAAAAATGCTCATCATCACTGGCCATCAGAGAAATGCAAATCAAAACCACAATGAGATACCATCTCACACCAGTTAGAATGGCAATCATTAAAAAATCAGGAAACAATAGGTGTTGGAGAGGATGTGGAGAAATAGGAACACTTTTACACTGTTGGTGGGATTGTAAACTAGTTCAACCATTATGGAAAACAGTATGGCGATTCCTCAAGGATCTAGAACTAGATGTACCATATGACCCAGCCATCCCACTACTGGGTATATACCCAAAGGATTATAAATTATGCTACTACAAAGACACATGCACACGTATGTTTATTGCGGCACTATTCACAATAGCAAAGACTTGGAATCAACCCAAATGTCCATCAGTGACAGACTGGATTAAGAAAATGTGGCACATATACACCATGGAATACTATGCAGCCATAAAAAAGGATGAGTTTGCGTCCTTTGTAGAGACATGGATGCAGCTGGAAACCATCATTCTTAGCAAATTATCACAAGAAGAGAAAACCAAACACCGCATGTTCTCACTCATAGGTGGGAACTGAACAATGAGCTCACTTGGACTCGGGAAGGGGAACATCACACACTGGGGCCTATCATGGGGAGGGGGGAGGGGGGAGGGATTGCATTGGGGAGTTATACCTGATATAAATGATGAATTGATGGGTGCTGACGAGTTGATG
>NW_022307941.1:1218-18065 GCF_002776525.5 Piliocolobus tephrosceles | reverse complement strand
CTCCCGAGTGAGATGACCCCAGTACCTCAGTTGAAAATGCAGAAATCGCCGGTCTTCTGTGTCGCTCGCGCTGGGAGTTTGAGACTGAAGCTGCTCCTATTCGGCCATCTTGCTCCGCCCTAACCCGGTCATTTTAAAAGGAATGCCGGAAAAAAATTAGACTCTTCTGCTCTAAAAGAAAAAAGGTTACCATCTGATATGTGTAAACGATGTGGCAAGGGTCAACATTGGACTAATGAATGCCATACAAAAACTGATAAAAGTGGGAATGTATTGTCACCCCTCTCGGGAAATGGGAGCCGGGGCCTGCACGCTTGGGGCCCCAACAACTACAATGCAGACCTATCCCAGTACACAGTGAACAGTGGCTTACAACATCGAGGAATGACCTCGAGATCTCCTTAAAGAAATCTTACCCTACCCCAGTTTCTCAGCTTTATGCTGCCACTAAGCAGAGTGCTGCTGCTGACCTAGCTATTGACCAGCCTTATACTTTATCTCCTAATGGAGGAATATATAAGTTGGCTACTGGAGTGTGTGGTCCTCTGCCAAAGGGACATGTAGGACTTTTACTAGGTTGAAGCAGCAACGCTATTCGGGGATTAATGGTGGTCCCAGGAATTATTGATCCTGATTTTACTAATGAAATCCTTATTATGGTAGAAGTCTCACAATTTATGCGCCTAGAGGCAGGGGAACATATTGCACAATTGCTTTTATTGCTTTTTCTTCCCTTTCTTATCTGGAAATGTGTCTCATTAAGGAGGTTTCGGTAGTACTGGTAAAACTGTTTTCTGGGAAACTTTAGTTTCTGATCAAAAACCTTTATGTTCATTGGAAATTAATGGGATACTTTTTTTTCTCTTTTTTATTATACTTTAAGTTCTAGGGTACATGTGCATAACGTGCAGGTTTGTTACATATGTATACTTGTGCCATGTTGGTGTGCTGCACCCATCAACTCATCAGCACCCATCAATTCATCATTTATATCATGTATAACTCCCCATTGCAATCCCTCCTCCCGTCCCCCCTCCCCATGATAGGCCCCGATGTGTGATGTTCCCCTTCCCGAGTCCAAGTGATCTCATTGTTCAGTTCCCACCTATGAGTGAGAACATGCGGTGTTTGGTTTTGTCTTCTTGTGATAGTTTGCTAAGAATGATGGTTTCCAGCTGTATCCATGTCCCTACAAAGGACACAAACTCATCCTTTTTTATGGCTGCATAGTATTCCATGGTGTATATGTGCCACATTTTCTTAATCCAGTCTGTCACAGATGGACATTTGGGTTGATTCCAAGTCTTTGCTATTGTGAATAGTGCCGCAATAAGCATACGTGTGCATGTGTCTTTGTAGTAGCATAATTTATAATCCTTTGGGTATATACCCAGTAGTGGGATGGCTGGGTCATATGGTACATCTAGTTCTAGGTCCTTGAGGAATCGCCATACTGTTTTCCATAATGGTTGAACTAGTTTACAATCCCACCAACACTGTAAAAGTGTTCTTATTTCTCCACATCCTCTCCAACACCTGTTGTTTCCTGATTTTTTAATGATTGCCATTCTAACTGGTGTGAGATGGTATCTCATTGTGGTTTTGATTTGCATTTCTCTGATGGCCAGTGATGATGAGCATTTTTTCATGTGTCTGTTGGCTGTATGAATGTCTTCTTTTGAGAAATGTCTGTTCATATCCTTTGCCCACTTTTGGATGGGGTTGTTTGTTTTTTTCTTGTACATTTGTTTGAGTTCTTTGTAGATTCTGGAGATTAGCCCTTTGTCAGATGAGTAGATTGCAAAAATTTTCTCCCATTCTGTAGGTTGCCTGTTCACTCTGATGGTAGTTTCTTTTGCTGTGCAGAAGCTCTTTAGTTTAATGAGATCCCATTTGTCAATTTTGGCTTTTGCTGCCGTTGCTTTTGGTGTTTTAGACATGAAGTCCTTGCCCATGCCTATGTCCTGAATGGTACTACTTAGATTTTCTTCTAGGGTTTTTATGGTATTTGGTCTAACATTTAAGTCTCTAATCCATCTTGAATTAATCTTCGTATAAGGAGTAAGGAAAGGATCCAGTTTCAGCTTTCTACTTATGGCTAGCCAATTTTCCCAGCACCATTTATTAAATAGGGAATGCTTTCCCCATTTCTTGTTTCTCTCAGGTTTGTCAAAGATCAGATGGATGTAGGTGTGTGGTATTATTTCTGACGACTCTGTTCTGTTCCATTGGTCTATATCTCTGTTTTGGTACCAGTACCATGCTGTTTTGGTTACTGTAGCCTTGTAGTATAGTTTGAAGTCAGGTAGCGTGACGCCTCCGGCTTTGTCCTTTTGACTTAGGATTGTCTTGGCAATGCGGGCTCTTTTTTGGTTCCATATGAACTTTAAAGCAGTTTTTTCCAATTCTGTGAAGAAACTCATTGGTAGCTTGATGGGGATGGCATTGAATCTATAAATAACCTTGGGCCATATGGCCATTTTCACGATATTGGTTATTCCTATTCATGAGCATGGTATGTTCTTCCATTTGTTTGTGTCCTCTTTGATTTCACTGAGCAGTGGTTTGTAGTTCTCCTTGAAGAGGTCCTTTACCTCCCTTGTGAGTTGGATTCCTAGGTATTTTATTCTGTTTGAAGCAATTGGCAATGGAAGTTCATTCCTGATTTGGCTCTCTGCTTGTCTGTTACTGGTGTATAAAAATGCTTGTGATTTTTGCACATTAATTTTGTATCCTGAGACTTTGCTGAAGTTGCTTATCAGCTTAAGGAGATTTTGGGCTGAGATGATGGGGTTTTCTAAATATACAATCATGTCATCTGCAAACAGGGACAATTTGACTTCTTCTTTTCCTGACTGAATACCCTTTATTTGTTTCTCTTGCCGGATTGCTGTGGCCAGAACTTCCAACACTCTGTTGAATAGGAGTGGTGAGAGAGGGCATCCCTGTCTTGTGCCACTTTTCAAAGGGAATTTTTCCAGTTTTTGCCCATTCAGTATGATATTAGCTGTGGGTTTGTCATAAATAGCTCTTATTATTTGGAGGTACGTTCCATCAATAATGAATTTATTGAGCGTTTTTGCAAGGCCGGCGGACCCCGCCCCACCATACTTTTTGAGGGATTAGTCAACACAGGGGCGGATGTATCTATTATATGCTTGGTTCAATGGCCTGATCATTGGAAAAGGAAACAAGTATTGGTTACTGTATCCGGCCTAGGTACTGCTTCTATAGTCTACCAAAGTGTCGAGCCCCTGAGCTGTGTAGGACCTAAAGGACAACAAGGAAAAGTGTGCTTTTGTATTGTTCTCATTAATATTAACTTTTGGGGCCGTGATCTTTTAAAACAATTCAGCTGCCAAATATATGATATTCAAAATGGGCTACAATCCTTTAAACTCTTAGCCACTGTCCATAAGCCTCAAACTTTACAATTGAAGTGGAAAACTACAACTCCTGTTTGTGTGGAACAGTGGCCATTGTCTAAAGAAAAACTTGAGGCTTTAGAAGATTTAGTTAAGGAACAATTGGCTGAGGGGCATATAGAACCAAGTACTTCTGCATGGAATTCCCCTGTGCTTGTCATTAAAAAGAAAAGTGGAAAATGGCACTTATTAACTGATCTTAGAGCTGTAAATGCTTGTATTCAACCTATGAGGACTTTACAACCTGGGCCTCCTAATCCAATTCTTATCCCACAAAATTAGAAATTAATGGTTATAGATCTTAAAGTTTTTTTTTTTTTTTTCCTATCCTGTGACAACCCCAAGATTGTGACCCAAATATAATAATGGACAGCCTACTCAAAGATATCAATGGAAAGTTCTTCCTCAAGGTATGCTTAATAGTCCAACTATTTGTCAAACTTTCGTAGGTCAAGTCCTTCAACCAGTTAGAGACAAATTTTCAGATTGTTATATCATTCACTATATTGATGATATTTTATATGCTGCAGAAACAAGAGACAAATTAATTGACTGTTACACATTTCTGCAAGCAGAGGTTGCCAACACAGGACTAAAAATAGCATCTAATAAGATCCAAACCTCTGATCCTTCTCATTATTTAGGGATGCAGATAAAAAATAGAAAGATTAAGCCACAAAATATAGAAATAAAAAAAGATACATTAAAAATGTTAAATGACTTTCAGAAATTCCTAGGCAATATTAATTGCATTCGGCCAACTCTAAGCATTCTTACTTATGCCATGTCAAATTTGTTCTCTATCCTAAGAGGAGATCCAGACTTAAATAGTAAAAGAATATTAACCCCAAAGGCAACAAAAGAAATTAAATTAGTGAAAGAAAAAATTCAGTCAGCACAAATAAGTAGAATATATTCTTTAGCCCCACTCCAACTTTTGTTTTTGCCACTACACATTCTCCAACAGGCATCATTGTTCAAAATACTGATCCTGTGGAGTGGCCATTCCTTCCTCACAGTACAATTAAGACTTTTACATTGTACTTGGATCAAATAGCTACATTAATTGGTCAGACAAAATTACGAATAATAAAATGGTGTGGAAATGACCCAGACAAAATAGTTGTTCCTTTAACCAAGGAACAAGTTAAACAAGCCTTTATCAATTCTGGTGCATGGCAAATTGGCCTTGCTGATTTTGTGGAAATTACTGATAATCATTACCCAAAAACAAAAATCTTCCAGTTTTTAAAATTGACTACTTGGATTTTACCTAAAATTACCAGACATGAACCTTTAGAAAATGCTCTGACAGTATTTACTGATGGTTCCAGCAATGGAAAAGCAGCTTACACAGGGCCAAAAGAGCGAGTCTTCAAAACTCAATATCAATCAGCTCAAAGGGCAGAGTTGGTTGCAGTCATTACAGTGTTAGAAGGTTTTAATCAACCTGTTAATATTATATCGGATTCTGCATATGTAGTACAGGCGACAAGGGATGTTGAGACAGCTCTAATTAAATATAGCATGGATGATCAGTTAAACAAGCTGTTCAATTTGTTACAACAAACTGTAAGTAAAAGGAATTTCCCATTTTATATTACTCATATTCGAGTGCACACTAATTTATCAGGACCTTTAACTAAAGCAAATAAACAACCTAACTTACTGGTATCCTCTGCATTCATAAAAGCACAAGAACTTCATGCTCTGACTCATGTAAATGCAGCAGGATTACAACAAATTTGATGTCACTACACCTGCCCACTCAAGAGGCAGGAGATAATCCCAGAGGTCTGTGTCCTAATGCATTATGGCAAATGGATATTACCCATGTACCTTCATTTGGAAAATTATCATATGTTCATGTAACTGTTGATACTTATTCACATTTCATATGGGCAACATGCCAGACAGGAGAAAGTACTTCCCATGTTAAAAAACATTCATTATCTTGTTTTGCTGTAATGGGAGTTCCAGAAAAATTAAAACTGACAATGGACCAGGTTATTGTAGTAAAGCTTTCCAAAAATTCTTAAATCAGTGGAATATTACACATACAACAGGAATTCCTTATAATTCCCAAGGACCGGCCATAGTTGAAAGAACTAATAGAACACTCAAAACTCAGTTAGTTAAACAAAAAAGGGGGGAAATGGGCGAGATTCCCCAATACATTAAATTATGAAAGCCCTTTTTACTTTAAATTTTCTCAACCATTGGCGCCAATTACAGCAGTCTGCAGCGGTGAAACATTTTCAACGGCCTTTAGAAAAGCTGCAAAATAGTAATCTATGGGTATATTATCCTTTATTACAAGGGAAATATTTAAAAGGAAAAGTTTCACAATGGGGCCGAGGCTATGCTCTTGTCTGTACAGGTGCCGGAGACGAGTGGTTTCCATCTCGACTGTTGAAACAGTGCCATGGCGAAGAGGAGCCAATCCCCGAGTTCCTCAAGGAATTTCAGGAGCTGAATCTGAGCGCTCAGAGAGCATTCACCTTCAGGACTGGGCATGCGGAGCCCCCGACATGAGGTCAACTGAAAAAGCTTACTCAGAAAGCTGAAGGGGTTGTTCAACAAGCCGGGCAGCCCAAAACCCCACTGACTTTATTCCTGGCTATGCTTGCCGTAGTAAATTGTCAGGTAACAGCTGGAGAATTTACATAATGGGCTTATATTCCTTTTCCACCCTTATATAAAGGTGTGGCCTGGGGAGACAGAGAAGTCCCAGTATTTACTAATGATACTGCTTGGATGCCATTGCCTTTTTAAACCAGGATCCTGAATTAGACACTGGCACAGGAAATAGTTCATATCAATTTGGGGTTGAAGGGTTACATATATATCTTGGGAGTAGTCCACATTGTCTGCATCCTTTTCATGAGGCTTGGGCTGTTCGTTATAATTATAGTCACATTGCTGCCTTTACTATGATTATTGTTGCTCAAAGTTTTAAGTATAATCATACTGCAGTACTTAATGAAACTCTACCAACTACATTATCTTTATGCTCTATCCCTTACGTGTCCGGAGGTGTTTCCCAATTAGAGTGGACTAGGTGTAGAGGTAGTGGGCTGTGATTATTATTAGAAGTAAAGAAAGAAAAAGTCGTAATTACCTTATCACAGATTGGAGTGTACATGGAGATTTTCAAACTAAATTTGGTCATGTCAACCTACGTTGGCATAAAGGTAATCACAGCATTTCTGCAGATGGCATTGAAACTATTATTTGGCATGATGGTGGTCTATCACCCCCTATGCCATATTTGGCTAATACCTCACAAATACAAAGTTATATTTGGAAGTTGCTAGCTGCTGATAAACCAATGTTCACTTTCACGGGAAACATGTCCTTAAATCTCACTAATATTGCTAACCCTTTCCATATATCTTTGCATCAAAAGAGTTCTAGATATGTTATTGCACGTGTAAGAAAGCCTTACTTGTTGTTGACAGGAATTTTTAAATGGGATAATAATACAGGGGTAGTTAACGGTACAAACAATTGTATATTTTTAAATTGTATAAATACTACTTGGTGGAATAATAATTGGAATGACTCTCATTCCGATTTATATATACTAAGAGCCAGAAAAGAAACCTGGCTACCTGTAAACTTAACACATACTTGGAGTGAATCTGCTGGGGTTACTCAAATGTACAAGGCTATGCAAGATCTTGTCCACCGCAGTCGGAGGATGGTTGGAATCATCGTGACCGTGGTGATAGGGCTTGTAGCAATTGCTTCCACCGCTGCTGTTGCTGGACTAGCTCTACACCAGAGTATACAAAATGCAGAATTTGTGCAACAGTGGCATGAACAATTACATTTGTTGTGGCAACAGCAACAAGACATAGATGCTCATTTGACTGAGCGAGTGGATAATCTGGAACAAGCAGTTTCTTGGTTGGGAGATCAGCTAACAGTTGAAATGTGATTGGAATACTACCCAATTTTGTATTACTCCTGTTCCTTTTAACAGCACTGTACATAATTGGACTGAGATAAAGAGACTTTTAATTGGTCATAATAATCTTTCCCGAGAAATACAAGAATTAACACAGAACATTTCTGAAACATTTCACAATCAGTTACCATTGCTGACTGGTGCAGATTTGATGACTGGTATTGCACAAAGTTTGACGTCTCTGAACCCTATGAGCCCTGTAGAAACCTTACTGACCTCTGTTTCTAGCAATGTATTGATTGTTGTTCTTGCTTTTGTCATTTTCACAGTCTGCTGGAGACGGTGCCAAAAGGCAAACACCGAATCCCAGCGAGCTCAACATGCAATGATGGTTTTGAAAGAAATTCAAATTTGTAAATAAGGAAAGGGGAAATGTAGAGGAATATCTGCTTTTACAACTGAGCAGGCCATTCCCCCATTAACATTATAAGTCCCGCTCTTGCAAACGAAGCTGGGCATTCCACCTCTGCAAACAGGGAGGACAAAGGAGCCTACAAGACTGGCCTCAGTTGCAAATAGCAGACCCTGGGGGCTTGTTTAAATGTAAACATCTTGGAAATTCAGAAAGTCAGGGAAAGTCAGGGAAAGATCAAAGAAACAACAATGTGTCTGGCAACTTGCTAACATTCCACAAACGCTGGTATAAAATAAAGCAGAGCTTGTCATTTGGGGCGGCCGCCATGTTTGTCTTGTCTTGTGTTGTCTTGTGTATTCATTCCTTTGTTCAGGAAACACGCAGACCCCAAGAGTTCTTTGTGATGTGTGAATTCACCTCACAGGGTTGTACCTTTCTTTTCATGGAGCGGTTTGCTAACACTCTTTTCATGGAATTTACAAGGGGTTATTTGTGAGTGCATTGAGTCCTATGGTTAAAAAGGATTTATCCTCAGATAAAAACTAGAAAGAAATTTTCTGAGAAACTGCTTTGTGATGTGTGAATTCATCTCACAGAGTAAAACTGCGCTTTTCATTGACCAGTTTGCTAACACTGTTTTCTTAGAATATGCAATGGGATATATTGGAGCACATGGAAACTTATGGTGACAAAGAAATTATCCTCATTTAAAATCTAGAAAGAAACTTTCTGAGAAACTGCTTTGTGATGTGTGTATTCACCACACAGAGCCACACCATTCTTTTCAATGAGCAGTTTGATAACACTTTTCTCATTGAATCTGCAATAGGATATTTGGGAGCACACTGAAGCCTGTGGTAACAAAGGAAATATCCTCATATAAAAACCAAAGAGAAACTTTATGAGAGACTGCGTTGTGATGTGGAAATACATTGCACAGAGTCACACTGTTCTTTTCATTGAATAATTTGGCAACACTGTTTTCTTGGAATCTGCAAAGGGATATTTCGGAGCACATTTAAACTTATTGTGAATAAGGAAATATCCTCAGAAAAATTAGAAACATACTTTCTGAGAAACTGCTATAAGATGTGTTAATTCATCTTACAGAGTTACGTAATTCTTTTCATGGATCAGTTTGATAGCACTGTTTTTGGGGAATCTGGGAGCAGTTTTTTGGATCGCATTGATGCCTATGGTGAATAAGGAAATATTTTTAGATAAAAACTTGAAAGCTTTCTAAGAAAGCTGTTAGAGATGTGTGAATTCATCTCACAGAATTACAGGTGTATTTTCATGGAGCAGTTTGCTACACTGATTTTGTTGAATCTGCAAAGGGCTATTTTGGAGTGCATTGAGGCCTATGGTGATAGAAGAAATATCTTCAGATATAATTTAGAGGGGAGCTTTCTGAGAAACTGCTTTGTGATATGTGAATTCAACTCATAGAGTTACACTGTTCATTCTGTTGTGCAGTTCACTAACACTCTTTTCTTGGAATCTGCAATGGGATATTTCAGAGCGCATTGAAACTTATGGTGAAAAAGGAAATATCCTCAGATAAAAACAAGAAAGAAACATTCTGTGAAACTCCTTTGTGATTTGTGAATTCATCTCACAGAATTGCATGATCCTTTCAATGGATCAGTGTAATAGCACTGTTTTTGGGGAATCTGAGAGGGGATATTTTGGATCATTTTGAAGCCTATGGTGTCAAAAAATATATCCTCAGATTAGAACTAGAAAGAAGTCTTCAGAGAAACCTCTTAGTGATCTGTGCATTTATCTCAAGAGTTACACCTTTTTTTCATGGACCAGTTTGCTAGCACTTTTCATGGAATCTGCACAGGGATATTGCGAGCACACTGATGCATAGGGTGAAAATGGAAATATCCTCAGATTAAAACTAGAAAGAAGCTTTCTCAGAAACTGCTTTGTAATGAGTGTATTCATCTCACAGAGTTATACTGTTGCTTTCATTTAGCAGTTTGTTAATGCTGTTTTCTAGGAATCTGCAATGGGATACTTCAGAGTGCATTGACACTTACATTGACAAAGGAAATACATTCATATAAAAACTAGAAAGACATTTTCTGAGAAACTGCTTTGTGATGTGTTCATTCATCTCACAGAGCTACATGATTCTTTAAATGGATCAATTTTTTAGCACTGTTTTTCAGATATCTGAGTCGGGATATTTTTGATAACATTGAAGCCCAGAATGACAAAGAAATTATCCTCAGATAACGACTAGTAAGAAGCTTTCTGAGAAAGGCTTTTGGGATGTGTGAATTCATCTCACAGAGTTCCACCTTTATTTTCATGGAGCAGTGTGTTAACACTGTTTTTGTGGAATCTACAATGGGATATCTGGGAGCGCATTGAGGCCTATGGTGAAAAAGGAAATATCTTCAAATAATAACTACAAAGAAGCTTTCTGAGACATTGGTTTGCTATGGGTGAATTCTTCTCACAGAGGTACACCATTCTTCTCTTTCAGACATATGATGACACTGTTTTCCTGGAGTCTGCAACAGGATATTTGGGAGTGCACTGAAGCCTATGGTGACAAAGGAAATATCCCCATTAAAAAACCAAAAAGAAGCTTTTTGAGCAACTGCTCAGTGATGGATGAATTCAGCTCACAGAGTTACAGTGTTCTTTGCATTGAGCTGTTTGCTGACACTGTTTTCTTGCAATCTCCAATGGGTATATTTCAGAGCACATTGAAGTTTATTGGGAAAAAGTAAATATCCTCAGACAAAACTAGAAAGAAACATTCTGAGAAACTGCTTTGCAATTTGAGAATTCATTGCACAGTGTTACACGATTCTTCTCATGGATCAGTTTGATAGCACTGTTTTTGTGGAATCCGAGAAGCGATATTTTGGATCTCATTGAAGCCTAGGGTGACAAGGGAAATATCCACAGATAAAAACTATAAAGAAGCTTTCTGAGAAAGTTCTTTGTGATGTGTGAATTCATCTCACAGATTTACTCCTTTCTTTTCATGGAGAAGTTTGCTAACACTGTTTTTGTAGAATCTGCAAATGGATATTTGGGAGCGCATTGAGGCCTCTAGTAGATAAAGAAATATCCTCAAGGAAAAACTAGAAAGAAACTTTCTGAGAGTCAGCTCTGTGGTGTTTGAATTCAGTGAACAGAATTTCACTGTTGCTTTCATGGAGCAGTTTTCTAACTCTGTTTTTTTGGAATCTACAATGGAATATTTCAAAGCACAATGAAGCTTGTTGTGAAAAAGGAAATATCCTCAGACAAAAACTAGAAAACTTTCAGAGAAACTACTTTGTGATGTGTGAATTCATGTAAGAGAATTACACTGTCCTTTTCATTGAGCAGTTTGCTAACAGTGTTTTCTTCGAATCTGCAAGGGGATATTTTGTAGCACATTGAAGCTTAAGGTGACAAATGAAACATCCTCTTATAAAAACTAGAAAGATGCTTTCTGAAAAATTGCTCTCTGATGTGTTAGTTCATCTCACAGAGCTGCAAGGTTCTTTTCATGGATCAGTTTCATAGCACTGTTTTTTGAGAATCTCAGAAAGGATATTTTGGATTGCATTGAAACCTATTTTGACAAAGGAAATATCCTCTGATAAAAACTAGACAGAAGTTTTCTGAGAAATCACTTTGTGATACGTGAATTAACCTCACACAGTTACATGATCCCTTTCATGGAGCAGTATGGTAGCACTGTTTTTGGGGAATATGAGAAGGGATATTTTGGATTGCATTGAAGCCTATAGTGTCAAAGGAAATATCCTCATATAAAAACTAGAATGAAGTTTTCTGGGAAACTGCTTTGTGATGTGTTAATTCGTCTCATGATGCTACATGATTCTTTCCATGGATCAGTTTGGTAGAACTGATATGGGGTAATCTGAGAAAGGATATTTTGTACTGCATTGAAGCCTATGGTGACAATTAATTATCCTCAGATAAAACCTGGAAGGAATCTTTCTGAGAAACTGCTTTGTGATGTCTGAATTCATCTTGCAGAGCTACACTGTTCTTTTCCTTGAGTGGTTTGCTAACACTGTTTTCTTGGAATCTGCAATGGGATGTTTTGGAGCACTTTGAGGTTCATGGTGACAAAAGAAATATTGCCACACAAAAACTAGAAAGAAGCTTTCTGAGAAAACCCTTTGTGATATGTGAATTCATCTACCAGAGTTACACTGTTGTTTTCATTGAGCAGTTTACTAACACTGTTTTATTGAAATCTGCAATGGGATATTTTGCGGCGCATTGAAGTTTATGGTGAAAAAGGATATATCCTCAGACAAAAATTTAAAAGAAGTTTCTGAGAAACTGCTCTTTGATTTGTGAATTCATCTAATAGAGTATCATGATTCTTTTCATGGAGCAGATTGGTACTACTGTATTTGAGAAATTGGAGAAGTGATATTGTGGACCGCAATGAAGCCTATGGTGACAAAGGAAATATCCTCAGATAAAAACTAGAAAGAAGCTTTCTAAGGACGTTCTTTGTGATGTGTGAATTCATCTCAGAAAGCTACATCTTTCTTTTCCTGGAGAAGTTTGCTAACTCTGTTTTCATGGAGTCTGCAATGGGATATTTAGGAGCCCATTGAGGACTACAGTGAAAAAGAAAATATTCTCAGATAAAAACTAGAAAGAAGCTTCTGAGAAACTGCTTTGTGATGTGTAAATTCATCTCACAGAGTTACACCATTCTTATCATGGAGCAGTTGGCTAACACTGTTTTCGTGTAATCTGCAAAGGAATAATTGGGAGTGCATTGAGGCCTAGGGTGAAAAACGAAATATTCTCAGCTAAAAACAAGAAGGAATCTTCCTGAGAAACTGTTTTGTGACATGTGAGTTCACCTCACAGAGCTGCAATGTTCTTTTCATTGAGCAGTTTCCTAAGATTGTTGCCATGGAATCTGATATGGGAAATTATGGAGTGCATTGAAGATTATGGTGATATTGGAAATATCCTCATAGAAAAAGTAGAAAGAAGCTACGTAAGAAACTGATTTGTGATGCGTTAATTCATCTCACCCAGTTACACGATTCTTTTCATGTATCAGTTTGGTAGCACTGTATTTGGGGAATGTCAGTAGGGATATTTTAGATTGCATTGAAACCTGTGGTGACAAAGGAATTATCTTCAGATAAAAATCAGAAAGAATCTTTCTTACAAAGTTGTTTGTGATATGTGAATTCACCTCACAGAGTTTCACCTTTGTTTTCATGGAGCCGTTTGCTAACACTGCTTTTGTGGAATCTGCAAAGGGATACTTGTGAGCACTTTGAGGCCTATGGTGAAAAAATAAATATCCTCGGATAAAAACTAGAAAGAAGCTTTCTGAGAAACTGCTTTAAGATGTGTGAATACATCTCACAGAGTTACATAATTTATTTTATTGAGCTGTTTGCTAACACTGTTTCCATGGAATCTGTTAGGGATATATGGGAGTGCATGGAGGCCTATAGTGAAAAAGGAATTATCCTCAGATAAAAACTAGAAAGAGGCTTTCTGAAAAATTGCTTTGCAATGTGTGAATTCACCACATAGTGTTACACTGTTCTTTTTTTTTTTTTTTTTTTTTTTTTTTTTTTTTTTTTTTGAGAAGTTTGCTAACACTCTTTTCTTGGAATCTGCAATAGGATATTTCATAGCTCATTGAGGCTTATGGTGACATAGGAAATATCCTCATAGAAAAAGTAGAAAGAAGCTTTCTGAGAAACCACTTTGTTATGTGTCAGTTCACCTCACATATTTATATGATCCTTTTTTGGATCAATTTGTAGCACTATTTTTTTGGTATCTCAGAAGGGGAATTTTGGATCGCATTGAAACCTATGGTGACAAGTTAATATACTCAGATAAAAACTAGAAAGAAGTTTTCTGCGAAAATGGTTTGTGATGTGTGAGTTCATCTCACAGAGTTACACTAGTAGTTTCATTGAGCAGTTTGCTAATACTGTTTTTGTGGAATCTGCAAAGGGATATTTGGGCGTGCATGGAGGGCTATAGTGAAAGAGGAAATATCCTTAGATAAAAAGTAGAAAGAAGCTTTCTGAGAAACTGCTTTGTGATGTATGAATTCATCTCACAGAGTTACACCACCCTTATCATTGAGTTGTTTGATAACACTGTTTTTGTGGAATCTGCAATAGGATATTTTGGGTTCATTGAAGCCTATAATGACAAAGGCAATATCCTCACATAAAAACTAGAAAGAAGTTTTATTAGAAAGCTCTTTTTGATGTGTGAATTCATCTCAAACAGTTACACTTTTCTTTTTAATGAGCAGTTTGCTAACACTGTTTTCATGGAATCTGAAATAGGATATTTGGGAGCACATGGAGGCCTATGGTGAAAAATTAAATATCCTCCGATAAAAACAAGAAAGAAGGTTTCTGAGAAAATGCTTTGTGATGTGTGAATTCATCTCACAGAATTACATTGTTCTTTCATGGAGCAGTTTGCTGACACTGTTTTCTTGGATTCTGTAATGGGATATTTCAGAGCCCATTGAAGCTTATGGTGACAGAGCAAATATCCTCAGACAAAAATTAGAAATAAGCCTTCTGAGAAACTGCTTTGTGTTTTTTGAATTCATCTCACAGAGTTACATGATTCTTTTCATGGGAAAGTTTGGTAGCACTCTTTTTGGTGAATCTGAGAACACATATTTTGGACTGTATTGAAGCCTAGTGCGACAAAAAAGGTACAAAAGTACATTTTATCCTCAGACAAAAAGTACAAAGAAACACTCTATGAAAGCTCTTTGAGATGTGTGAATTTATCTCACAGAGTTAAAGCTTTCTTTTCATAGGGCAGTGTGCTAAGCCTGTTTTTGTGGAATTTGTAAAGTCATATTTGGGAGCGCATTGAGGCCTACGGTGAAAAAGAAAGTATCCACCAACAATAACTAGAAAGAAGCTTTCTGAGAAGCTCCTTTGTGATCTGTTAATTCATCTCACAGAGTTACAACATTCTCTTCATTGAGCAGTTTAATAACACTGTTTTCCCAAAATATACAATGGGATATTTCAGAGCACATCGAAGAATATGGTGACAAAGGAAATATCCTAAGACAAAACTAAAAAGAAGCTTTCTGAGAAACTGCTTTGCGACTGGCTTATTCAGCTCTCAGAGTTACACTATACTTTTCATGGAGCAGTTTGTTAGCACTGTTGTTGGGGAATTTGAGAATGGATAGTTTGGATTGCATTGAAGCCTATGGTGACAAAGGAAATATCCGCAGAAATAACTAGAAAGAAGCTTTCTGAATAAATGCTTTGTGATGTGTGAATTCTTCTCACATGGTTACACTGTTCTTTTCATTGAGCAATTTAATAACACTATTTTCGTGGAATTTGCAAAGGGATATTTGGGAGTGCATTGAGGCCTACTGTGAAAAATGAAGTATCCTCAGATAAAAACAAGACGATTTCTGAGAAACTGCTTTTTTTAATGTGTGAATTCATCTCACCATGTTAAACCTTTCTTTTCATTGTGCTGTTTGATAACACTGAATTCAGGGAATCTTCAAGGTGATATTTGGGAGCACATAGAATCCTGTGATGACAGAGGAT
The DNA here is from genome assembly GCF_002776525.5 of Piliocolobus tephrosceles. Classification (NCBI taxonomy): domain Eukaryota; kingdom Metazoa; phylum Chordata; class Mammalia; order Primates; family Cercopithecidae; genus Piliocolobus; species Piliocolobus tephrosceles. The sequence goes on along the minus strand of NW_022307941.1, from coordinate 2,717 downwards.
ATATACTCAGGTAAACACAAAAAGAAGCTTTTTGAGAAACTCTTTTGTGACGTGTGCATTCATCTAACAGTGTTAGAAGATTATTTTCATGGAGCAGTTTTCTAACTGTGTTTCTGTGGAATCTGGAATAGGATATTTGGGAGCACATTGAAGCCTATGGAGACAAAGGAAATATCCTCAGATGAAAACTAGAAAGAAATCAATGAATCCAGGAGTTGGTTTTTTGAAAAGATCAACAAAATTGACAGACTGCTAGCAAGGCTAATAAAGAAGAAAAGAGAGAGGAATCAAATAGACGCAATAAAAAATGATAAAGAGGATATCACCACCGACCCCACAGAAATACAAACTACCATCAGAGAATACTATAAACACCTCTACGCAAATCAACTAGAAAATCTAGAAGAAATGGATAATTTCCTGGACATGTACACTCTTCCAAGACTAAACCAGGAAGAAGTTGAATCCCTGAATAGACCAATAGCAGCCTCTGAAATTGAGGCAACAATTAATAGCCTACCCACCAAAAAAAGCCCAGGACCAGATGGATTCACAGCTGAATTCTACCAGAGGTACAAGGAGGAGCTGGTACCATTCCTTCTGAAACTATTCCAATCAATAGAAAAAGAGGGAATCCTCCCTAACTCATTTTATGAGGCCAGCATCATCCTGATACCAAAGCCTGGCAGAGACACAACAAAAAAAGAGAATTTTAGACCAATCTCCCTGATGAACATCGATGCAAAAATCCTCAATAAAATCCTGGCAAACCGGATTCATCAGCACATCAAAAAGCTTATCCACCATGATCAAGTGGGCTTCATCCCTGGGTTGCAAGGCTGGTTCAACATTCACAAATCAATCAACGTAATCCAGCATATCAACAGAACCAAAGACAAGAACCACATGATTATCTCAATAGATGCAGAAAAGGCTTTTGACAAAATTCAACAGCCCTTCATGCTAAAAACGCTCAACAAATTCGGTATTGATGGAACGTACCTCAAAATAATAAGAGCTATTTATGACAAACCCACAGCTAATATCATACTGAATGGGCAAAAACTGGAAAAGTTCCCTTTGAAAACTGGCACAAGACAGGGATGCCCTCTCTCACCACTCCTATTCAACATAGTGTTGGAAGTTCTGGCTAGGGCAATCAGGCAAGAGAAAGAAATCAAGGGTATTCAGTTAGGAAAAGAGGAAGTCAAATTGTCCCTGTTTGCAGATGACATGATTGTGTATTTAGAAAACCCCATCGTCTCAGCCCAAAATCTTCTTAAGCTGATAAGCAACTTCAGCAAAGTCTCAGGATACAAAATTAATGTGCAAAAATCACAAGCATTCTTATACACCAGTAACAGACAAGCAGAGAGCCAAATCAGGAATGAACTTCCATTCACAATTGCTTCAAAGAGAATAAAATACCTAGGAATCCAACTTACAAGGGATGTAAAGGACCTCTTCAAGGAGAACTACAAACCACTGCTCAGTGAAAT
>NW_022307941.1:684-1118 GCF_002776525.5 Piliocolobus tephrosceles | reverse complement strand
TTTCATTCACAATTGCTTCAAAGAGAATAAAATACCTAGGAATCCAACTTACAAGGGATGTAAAGGACCTCTTCAAGGAGAACTACAAACCACTGCTCAGTGAAATCAAAGAGGACACAAACAAATGGAAGAACATACCATGCTCATGGATAGGAAGAATCAATATCGTGAAAATGGCCATACTGCCCAAAGTTATTTATAGATTCAATGCCATCCCCATCAAGCTACCCATTACTTCTTTATATTTAAAAAGGAATTAATTTTTACATATATAGTACTTACTTTTCAATTTTACTGCATAGCTTTTCATTAAAGTGAGAAAGCCATTACATTCATAAGACAAATACAGTATCAAAGAAGTTAAAGTCATTAGGTAAATGAAATAACGATCATCTCAAATTTGGACGCACATGCCCAATAACTTTTTCTCTCAG
>NW_022307941.1:0-584 GCF_002776525.5 Piliocolobus tephrosceles | reverse complement strand
ATTGCCAAGACAATCCTAAGTCAAAAGGACAAAGCCGGAGGCGTCACGCTACCTGACTTCAAACTATACTACAAGGCTACAGTAACCAAAACAGCATGGTACTGGTACCAAAACAGAGATATAGACCAATGGAACAGAACGGAGCCTTCAGAAATAATGCCACACATCTACAACCATCTGATATTTGACAAACCTGAGAAAAACAAGAAATGGGGAAAGGATTCCCTATTTAATAAATGGTCCTGGGAAAATTGGCTAGCCATAAGTAGAAAGCTGAAACTGGATCCTTTCCTTACTCCTTATACGAAGATTAATTCAAGATGGATTAGAGACTTAAATGTTAGACCAAATACCATAAAAACCCTAGAAGAAAATCTAGGTAGTACCATTCAGGACATAGGCATGGGCAAGGACTTCATGTCTAAAACACCAAAAGCAACGGCAGCAAAAGCCAAAATTGACAAATGGGATCTCATTAAACTAAAGAGCTTCTGCACAGCAAAAGAAACTACCATCAGAGTGAACAGGCAACCTACAGAATGGGAGAAAATTTTTGCAATCTACTCATCTGACAAAGGGCTAAT
>NW_022307940.1:0-3529 GCF_002776525.5 Piliocolobus tephrosceles | reverse complement strand
GGCCCTTACAGGGATTTAAATACATTTTAATGATATGTAAATAATATTAATGCCAGTTTTTACCAAAAAAAGTATAAAAAGAGCAAAGATATAGATTTATAAAATATATAAAAATAGTTTCTCTTTTTTTGTTACTAGATAAATATGGATTCCACTTTGATTTGAGACCACAAGAATCATTTTGCTAATATCACAAGCTAGGATTGCTTCATGAGGCAAAAATACCTACAATTTAGCATATGAATAAGAAGTCTCAATTTGTGTCCAACTCTAGTTATTTTAATTAAATAGATTAATTCTGTTCTCAGAATCAATGTTAGCAATCGTGTGAACACAAGAAACAAAGGAAGTAAATGGTAAAATCTCTTCCTTCTATATTTTGCCATGAAAGAAACCAGGCCAGTGAAAGTGCTTTCTAGAGCTATCTAGATGCAGAGAATTTTCCAGCTGAGCCCTCTCTAATTGCATTCACAGAATAGGCATGATGTGTGACAGGCTTAGCAGCCTATCTCAATCTAAAGAATTCAGAGAAAAATAAAGCAGAAATCTAAAGAATAAAAACAAAATGTAATTTTAACAGTGGGCTTACTTTTTTTTTTTCCTAAAATAATACACTCTAACATGTTCCACGGTAATAAGAACTATTTTTGTATTCTTGTGTGTTCTATTATATTCTGTCACGAGAACTATTTTTCAGAGAACTATATCTAAAAGTATTGTTATATTTTTCTTTATCATTCTAATGGCAGAGATTATACTTCCAGGCACAGAACATTTTTCAAAAAAAAAAAAAAAAGGTAATCATTTCTTTTGAGAAGGTCTTTAATGAGGGCAGTGTGTGAAGGGGGAGAAAGTATACATTTATTTTTGTGACAAATATTTTAATGCACAGAATATTATGGACCATTAATCCATTTGTATGACAGGCTTAGGCTGACTACCACGGGACTTTGGAAAATATCATACTCTATATTGGTTTCCTTCTCCAAAAGGACAATTATTCCTCTGGTGGAATATGGACGAATACAAATTCAAAGTAGAAATTTACTCTGCCAAACTACATATAGAAGAATTTCTCCAACCAATTTCTGTAAACACCCATCTTTAAGCACTGTATGATACAATTGCCATAATTAATTAGCTTTATGGGACTGTACTCGAGAAGGAAATTAAAGTAACTGTTTCTGATAAATAATCATTATTATTGTAGCTAAAATTATAAACTATGCTGCTCTGATTACGTCAAGTTTTCCACAGTAAGTGAAATAAATATTTCTAGAAGTCATTAAGCTTTCCATAGGGTAAAAGTAAATTAAATGAAAGTTATAAATATTTATCAGTCAGTGGAGGAACCAAAGATCTGGAGTTACAATGCAGGTGAGGTCAGAACTCCCTCAAATGTTTTTATGTATTTTCTATCCTTGTCATCTGATTATTTTTTCTGAACAAGTTGATAAATAATATTGCCTACATAGGTAGATGAGGCTAGAAATCTGATATTCTAATATTGCTGATTATCAGCAATATTCTAATAATTCTAATATTGATATTCTAATATTGCTGATTATCAGGAATTATCTTTGGTAGATGTCTTCTGTCCTTAAGGCTACCTCAGATTCATGGTGGCTCCCATGATCACATCCACACTCCAGACATGGAGCTAAAAATGTGTGCATTGGCAGGGAAGAGGATAAGAAGGGGACAAATATTTGCATTCTTCAGGACATTTTCTAACAGAACTATCTGATACTATTTCACGTACTTCTCATGTACCTTCCTAGTAGTCATAGAAATTAGAAAAACCATCTTTTTCTGGACACATTGCATCCCAGTTAAAAAGAAGTCCTATTACAAGGAGTAAGTTTTTTTTTAAGTCATCCAAAACAATTGAGTAACTATCCATTCAAAAGTACTCTAGTATGACTGAAAGGTGCCAAATTCATTTTCATATGGACCTTTGAGTCTTGCCCGCTGCCATGGTACATCTGATACCATAAGCATTGCGTATGTTTCCTTTAGGTACTGGCTTTGATACAATGATCCATATCCTCTTGTCTCCTAACACCCTGCTATTCATCATTCATTCATTCATTCACTCATTCATTCATTCAGCATTTACTCTGATTCTACTATGTGTCAGGTTCCAAACTGAATAAAATACAGTCTCTATTATATAAGGAGCTCGAAGTCTACTAGGGAAAACAGACAAACAGACATACCTAGAACACACACTTTTGCAAAGATAAACACATGAAAAATATTGTTTATAATATGTTAAGAGTTGTGGAGCCACTAAGACAGGAGCGGTCAGGGAGGGAAGAATCCCAGAAATCCTCATGCCATCTTCCTGTTAAAGCCTCTTTCCCCCCATCCCAGGATAACTTACCCTGAATTCTTAGAACCTGAATTGCTTCTTTTGAAACTTTGTAATGGTTGCCATCATACCATATGTGCTCATTTGTATCAGGCTGCTGTTAATCCACATGATATTTTCAAGATCTATATTATGTTGTTGCATGCAGCTGGAGCTTGCTTGTTGTTTTACAGTGTTCTTTTGTATGATAGTGTCACAATTAATTCAATCATTCCACTATCAGTGGGAATTTTGGTAGATTCTGGTTTTGGAATGTTACGAATAATCTTGCAATAACACTTTTTTGTAAATATATGTGCTTATTCCTATTGGGTATGCATTATAAAATTACTAGGGTATATTTCATATGCATATTTGTTTTTTTTTAAGATAATGCTCAACAGTTTTCCAAAGTAGTAGTATAAATTCTATTTCCATGTAAAATACCATTTATAGAAATACGCCTCCATTGAGAGTTCTAGTTCGCCCACATCCTCATCAACACACAATGTTGAACTTAATCTCATCTTATCCTTTCTCCCCCAAATCTGTTTCTTCTACATCATAGTGACAGAGCTGCATTCCATATTTGTGTGTCTGCACTGATTTCTCTTTTTCAGTCTCTAAATTCAATAAAGCACAAAGCACAATTATTCTATTTCTAAATATGTTTCTAATGTATCACTTCTCCCTCCTCTGTTGTAACTTTCCTACTCTAAACAAACGCAATATCTCACTTGGGCGACTGCAGTCGCTTTTCAGCTAGTATTTCCTTTTTTTTCTCCCTTCAATCCAGTCTGCATACAGAGATCAATGGGGCATTTTGAGATGTTTTCAAAAGTAAATCAGATTATTTGACATCTTGTTTAGAAACCCTTCATACAAATTGTACTATAATTCTAATGTTTTAAGGTTCATTCTTTAGTATGTATCGTAACATTATTCTTTTTATGGATAAATAGCATTCCATTGTATAGATATGCCACATTTTTGTTTATCATTTCTTTTTTGATACACATTTGTGTTATTCTCACCCTTTGGCTACTGTAAATGAGCTTCTATGAACATTAGTGTACGTTATGCTAAATGGAAGAAGCCAGACACAAAAGGCCACATATTATAGGATATGATTTATACAAAATATCCAGAGTAGACACATCTATAGCAAGAAAAAGC
>NW_022307938.1:0-4478 GCF_002776525.5 Piliocolobus tephrosceles | reverse complement strand
ATCGTTTGGATCATCATACTGCATTTCGCATAGGCAAGCATGCACTTTCAAATGCTTTTTTAAGCATAATTGAAACTTGTTTTGAGTTCATCAGGCATGACACTTGTCTGTTAAGGTTTTTGCAAATCACTCATTCAAGTTATCTACAACATAATCCCTCAGGTCAGATTTTTTTTTTTTTGTCTTTTTTTCTTTTTTCCCATCAGATACTTCTGTAGTTATTCTTATTGCCCTGAAGTAGTAAAGTCAATTATCCCTTTAAACTCTCTGATATCCAAAGTTACTTCAAATTGTGTACAGTTAGACATACACAGACCTTTTAGATGGAGTTTTTCCATCGGATCTGGTTAGGGTAGATGCTTTTATTTTTCATTTGTCATAATTTAGAGACACGTATTTTAACGGCTCCTGGTATTTAGCATAACAAAATTAAAATAATAATGACAATAACAACTACAACAGTATCCATGGCAGCAACAACAACAAAAATCTGGCCCCAAATTTACCTTTTTAATCTTTTTTTCTGTGACTTCTGTACTCACTCAGAACATGTACTTAAGATTAGAAAGTTGCATAAAAGAAGCCATGATCACATATGCTGAAGTATATTCATTTCCAATGGATTAATAGGTCGAAGATAGGTAATGGTAATAATTATTAGTTTTGTCCTTTACCATTGCAAGTTAGCCATCAAAACTTTCTTAAAATGATTAAGATTTTAATTCGCCATTTATAACTAACAGGAGTAGAGTGAGGAGGAAAAAAGCATTTTCCTCAGCACCTCATCTGTTGAATCAGTGTGACGCCGAGCATTCTCTACAATGCATCTCCAAAAATCCAAGCCAAAACAAACCTAAGTTTTCTTTCTGTTCTTCACTGTTTGACCACTGAGAAAAGAAAAGGATATGATTGCTTTTGTTCTGCTCATTTTGTCTTGTTATGGAGGAAAATTCTGAATCTATTTCATGAGTTCATTTTTATGTATTTAAAGGAATAATAAGATTAAGTATAGGCAAAGGTAGATGAGTCAACTAGTTAATGTGGGCTTGAAAGGGGGTGGATTTTACAACAGATAAAGTTTTTTTTTTTTTTTTTTGAGATGGAGTCTTGCTGTGTTGCCCAGGCTGGAGTGCAGTGGCGCTATCTCTGCTCACTGCAAGGTCCGCCTCCCGGGTTCCCGCCATTCTCCTGCCTCAGCCACCGGAGTAGCTGGGACTACTGGCGGGAGTAGCTGGCGCCCGCCACCATGCCTGGTTAATTTTTTGTATTTTTAGTAGAGACGGGGTTTCACCGTGTTAGCCAGGATGGCCTCCATCTCCTGACCTCATGATCCACCCGCCTTGGCCTCCCAAAGTGCTGGGATGACAGGTGTGAACCACCGCGCCCGGCCCAGATAAAGTTTTAAAGACAAAAACAGCTTGCGCTGTTGAGTCAGTGGGCACTTCCCAACATTTCACACTGATCTTTAGTGTTTAATTTCTGTGTCATCAATTTTCTTTTCTTTTCTTTTTCTTTTTTTTTTTTTTTTTTGAGACGGAGCCTTGCTCTGTCGCCCAGGCTGGAGTGCAGTGGCCGGATCTCAGCTCACTGCAAGCTCTGCCTCCCGGGTTTACGCCATTCTCCTGCCTCAGCCTCCCGAGTAGCTGGGACTACAGGCGCCCGCCACCTCGCCAGGCTATTTTTTTGTATTTTTTAGTAGAGGCGGGGTTTCACCGTGTTAGCCAGGATGGTCTCGATCTGCTGACCTCTTGATCCGCCCGTCTCGGCCTCCCAGAGTGCTGGGATTACAGGTTTGAGCCACTGCGCCCGGCCCATCAATTTTCTTTTACCACAGTCATTCCCATTTCTGTTTGCAGCATTTTTTTTTTCTTTGTTTTTTTTTTGTCTATGCAGACTTTTGTTCTGTCCATTTTAATATAATTGTGGCTGGAGAGAACTGAAAAATAGTTTGAGTAAGGCTTTCTTTTATACAACAAAAATTGTTATTGAATTTCTATTCATATGCTTTAACAATAAATCTTAACAGTAAAGAGAAGAAAATGTGTTTTCTGTGAACCATTTCTTTACCAAGAAAGATATTTCTAAAATTTCCAGAATAGCTAAAACGTTACATGATAATAATGAGAACATTTGTTATTTGACTATTCTCAGATTGTTCTTTTGATCTAAAAATGGTTATTGTGGTGAAATTTACTATTATAGTTTACTAAAACTACATGCTTAATGTGACAAAAAATAAATAGCATGCATGATGTGACGTTTAGATAGGCATATTTTTAAAAGATGACATTGACAATGTTATGTAGAATAAATACTAAAGGAATTGGATAAAATAAGAAAAATAAGTATAGAGGTTTGGGAGATAAATGAGATACAGGTCGTCTGGCTCCTCTTTTCCATTCTCCTTTACCAGACCACCTTCCTCTTACTAATATTTTAATTTTTATTTTAATATGAATGTCACTTATTTACAGTCAATTATCTATATAATGTAAAATACACCATATAAAATTAATCTCTGTCCCTCTGCAGACTTCCTCATGTATCCCACCCAGTCTTACATTAATCAAAGAATTGGAATGAAGCCTTCTTATGTTATCCACTCCATTATCCATGCTCATGAATTATTATGAGCATGAATTATTAATAATTATGAATTTTTAAGAAAGTTTCCAAATTTCTATGTCAAGCTCACATAATCTAATTTTATGCTCTAATTGTCCATTTGGATAGCTAAAAGACACCACAGAACCGAAAGTCCATAATTGAACTCACGATCATCACTCCCAAACCTAGACCCCTCCATGGCAGGATTCCCTCTCTCCATAAAATAGATCACATAGGACTAACTGCCAGACATTACCTCTAATACGACTTTCTCTCCCTTACCCCTGTATCCAATCAATTATCAGTTCTATTGACTTTATCTTCTAAATTTATCTCTAATTCCTATGCTACTCTCCATCTCTGGTGTCATTAGCATCATGTTCACTCAAACTATTCTCATCTGATACTGGTTTCCTAAAATGTCTACCCATGTTTCTGTGATCTCTCTTTAATCCATGCTACACCTAACAGCTTGAGGGATCCTGAAATTTGAATCTGATGATGTCACTCTTCTGCATACAAATTTTTATTGTTGTATTAGTCAAGGTTCTCTAGGAACAATAGGATGGATCTATGTTTATCCATTTGTACCTATCTGCCTACCTACCTAGAAAAAAAATATATATATAATAAATAATATATAAATCTATTAAATATATAAATTAAATACATTTATTTAATATATAAATACATATTATTTTAAAATATTTAATATTTTAATTAACTTAATAAAATTTAATTTAATTTTAATATTTAATATATATTTATTTAATATATAAATATTAATTTATATATATCTTATATAGAAAATATTTTACAGTCAAAATATCTAAATAATGTAAAATGTGCCAGGTAAAATGAATCTCTATCCCTCCGCAGACTTCCCCATGTATCCCACCCATTTTACGTTAAGAATCAGAATGAAGCCTTCATATATATATATATATATATATATATATATCCTATATATACACACACAAGATATATATATATACACACAAGATATATATATATACACACAAGACATATATATGCACATAAGGTATATATACAAGATCTATATATATACACAATATCTATATATACAGATATATACAAGAGGTATATATATATGTCTTGAAGTCTGCCATTAACCTGGAGAACCAGGAAAACTGGAGTGTAATTCAGTTTGAGTCCAAAGGCCTGAGAATCAGGGAAGCCAATGTCCAGGGGCAGGAGAAGACAGATGTCCCAGTTCAATAAAGAGAGAGCCAATGTTCCCTCCTTCCACTGTTTGTTCTATTTGGGCACTTAGATTGTATGGTGCCCACCCACACTGGTTAAAGTGATCTTCTTTACCCAGTCTACTGATTCAAAGGGGAATCTTCTCTGGAAACACCCTTAGAGACACATCCAGGAATAATGTTTTACCAGCTATCTAGGTATCTCTTAGCCCAGTCAAATTAGTACCTAAAATTAACCATCACAATTGCTCTTAACATGAATACAAAAATGTTTCAAACAACTCTAAAAAAAATGCAGGATCTGGTGTATTTGTAATTCTTCAACCTTGTTTGCACAACTCTCCACAAACTGGAATGTGTTTGTCTGTTTCGAGGCCCTACATCAAAGCCCTGGGGATTGCAGAGCTACAAAATAAAATGAACATAGATTCATGGTTAATGTACCACCTGAAAATCTTTCATGCTTCTCATGGACTTCTGCATAAGAAAGATAAATAAATCCTATCATTTTTTTTAAGTTACTAAATTTGGAATCTGTTTGTTAGTAGATCTGTCTTTCTTACTAACCAATGGGAAGTATATATTTTTAAAAATGTGTCTTCTGGCCCTAAGGTTTACTGGTGCTGTGACTTGAGATAAGTGACATAA
>NW_022307937.1:0-6785 GCF_002776525.5 Piliocolobus tephrosceles | reverse complement strand
AATCCAGAGACAATCCTGTCGAGCCCGTGGAGAGGTCAGGCTGGAGCCTCGGAGCCCCGCCACACAAGCACTGCCACGGAGGGCTCCTGTTTGCCAGGCCTCAGGGCGTGGTTTCTCTGACAACCGTGGGAACCACTGTGACGCTAGCACCCGCTCGCCACTCGCGCATGCGCATTGGCTGGGCCGCCCCGCGCTCCGCCGCTGGCAGTCAGGCTGGGTCCCCTTGAAACGACGACTGTGGCCGCTAGACGTCAGGGGATCTCCTGCTGCAGCCTTGGCAGCGGCTACATCCGGGGTCCAGGAGGTGGCCGAGTGGGAGAGGCGGCCGCGGGCGGCGTCCCAGGATCAAACCCCCAGGAGTCCCGTCTTCAGGACCTCCGTGAGCGGATCTCCACAGGGGGAGGGGGAGCTTCAGGGCGCCTACTGGGGTCATCTCACGAACCCCGTCAGATCCCATTCTGGACCCTTCCGGGTGAGAATGGATGGGCTGAGCACATCTACTGAGGCAGGCAGGGCCTCGCTGCAGCCCAGAATGATCGCATGGGCCCCAAGGAGTGGTGTCAGCTGAAAGTTCACTGACCCGTGAGCCCTCTGCCTCCCTTCTTTGAAAGAGCAGTGGGCTGCCCTGATTAGAAAGGGCCTGGGGCTCCTGCAGGCTGATCCCGCTTTCCAGCACACGTGTAAAGAGGTCCAGGGGCGATTCCGAGCTGGCGCCAATGTGACCACACATGGCAGTGGCGCACCCTAGAGCAGATGGTGTGAACCTGTGTCGCCGAGGGCATATGGGGCGATGGCGAAAGACTCTATGGAGTCCAGGCCTGTACCGTGTGGTACAGGTAAGGGTTGCTCAGGTAACCTTTGCATGAATACCAGGGAAAATCAAAAAACACCTGGGATCTAGTGGCCGTTCAAAAGTTTCAGGGGGTCAGTCCACTCAGGAGCAGAGGAGAGTCTCATTCTCAGCGTCCGGGCAGGCCTGAGGCTAGGATGCCGGGCTGCTTCCCCCGGATTCCGCCTGTGCTTTCAATATCCTGCTCAGCCCTTTGCCAGGACTCCTGGCATCCGGAGACAGTCCTGTCGACCCCGTGGAGAGGTCAGGCTGGAGCTTCGGAGCCCCGCCACCCAAGCACTGCCACGGAGGGCTCCTGTTTGCCAGGCCTCAGGGCGTGGTTTCTCTGACAACCGTGGGAACCACTGTCACGCGAGCACCCGCTCGCCACTCGCGCATGCGCATTGGCTGAGACGTCCCGTGCTCCGCTGCTGGCAAGGATTCCTTATTTAATAAGTGGTGCTGGGAAAATTGGCTAGCCATAAGTAGAAAGCCGAAACTGGATCCTTTCCTTACTCCTTATACAAAAATTAATCCAAGATGGATTAGAGACTTAAATGTTAGACCTCATACCATAAAAACCCTAGAAGAAAACCTAGGTAGTACCATTCAGGACATAGGCATGGGCAAGGACTTCATGTCTAAAACACCAAAAGCGACGGCAGCAAAAGCCAAAACTGACAACTGGGATCTAATTAAACGAAAGAGCTTCTGCACAGCAAAAGAAACTACCATCAGAGTGAACAGGCAACCTACAGAATGAGAGAAAGTTTTTGCAATCTACTCACCTGACAAAGGGCTAATATCCAGAACCTACAAAGAACTCAAACAAATTTACAAGAATAAAACAAACAACCCCATCAGACAGTGGGCAAAGGATATGAACAGACATTTCTCAAGAGAGGACATTCATACAGCCAACAGACACATGAAAAAATGCTCATCATCACTGGCCATCAGAGAAATGCAAATCAAAACCACAATGAGATACCATCTCACACCAGTGAGAATGGCAATCATTAAAAAGTCAGGAAACAATAGGTGCTGGAGAGGATGTGGAGAAACAGGAACACTTTTACACTGTTGGTGGGACTGTAAACTAGTTCCATCGTTAGGGAAAGCAGTATGGCGATTCCTCAAAGATCTAGAACTAGATGTACCATACGATCCAGCCATCCCATTACTGGGTATATACCCAAAGGATCATAAGTCATGCTGCTATAAAGACACATGCACACGTATGTTTATTGCGGCACTATTCACAATAGCAAAGACTTGGAATCAACCCAAATGTCCATCAGTGACAGACTGGATTAAGGAAATGTGGCACGTATACACCATGGAATACTATGCAGCCATGAAAAAGGATGAGTTTGTGTCCTTTGTAGGGATATGGATGCAGCTGGAAACCCTGAGTCTTAGCAAACGACCACAAGAACAGAAAACCAAACACCCCATGTTCTCGCTTATAGGTGGGAACTGAACAATGAGATCACTTGGATTCGGGAAGGGGAACATCACACACCGGGGCCTATCATGGGGAGGGGGGAGGGGGGAGGGATTGCATTGGGAGTTATACCTGATGTAAATGACGAGTTCATGGGTGCTGAAGAGTTCATGGGTGCAGCACACCAACACGGCACAAGTATACATATGTAAAAAACCTGCATGTTATGCACGTGTACCCTAGAACTTAAAGAATAATCAAAAAAACAAAAAACAAAAAACAAAACAAAACAAAACAAAATAAAAAGATGGCCGCTGGGTGCCAGGGACTCTCCTACTGCAGCCTTGGCAGCGGCTGCATGCGGGGTCCAGGCGGGGACTGCGTGGGAGAGGCGGCCGCCGGCGGCGTTCCAGGATCAAACCCCCAGGAGTCCCGTCTTCAGGACCTCCTTGAGCCGATCTCCACCGGGGAAGGGGGAGCTTCAGGGCGCCTGCTGGGGTCATCTCACGACCCCCCGTCAGATCCCATTCTGGACGCCTCCGGGTGAGAATGGATGGGCTGAGTCCACTACTGAGGCAGGCAGGGCCTGGCTGCAGCCCAGATGATCGCATGGGCCCCAAGGAGTGGTGTCAGCTGAAAGTTCAGAGACCCGTGAGCCCTCGGCCTCCCTCCTTTGAAAGAGCAGTGGGCTGCCCTGATTAGAAAGGGCCTGGGGCTCCTGCAAGCTGATCCCGCTTTCCAGCACACGTGTCAAGAGGTTCAGGGGCGATTCCGAGCTGGCCAAGGGCATATGGGGCGAAGGTGAAAGAATCTATGGTGTTCAGGCATGTACCCTGTGGAAGCCTTGCACAGGTGACCTTTCTATGAATGCCAGGGAAAATCAAAGAACACCTGGGATCTAGTGGCCGGTCCAAAGTTTCAGGGGGTCAGTCTACCCAGGAGCAGAGAAGAGTCTCATTCTCAGGAATGAGACTACGTGTGCAGAGGAAATGCGACAGCACCTGTCCCAGAAGACAAGGACTTGTCTTTCAAATGAGGAGGGAGGCAGAGGGCTCAGATGCCTCAGTGAAGTTTCAGTGGACAGCAGGCCTTGAGGACTGTGGGATGATTGTGGGTTGCAGAGAGACCCTGCCTGCCTCACTAGATGTGCTCAGCCCATGCTTTCTCACACGGAGGGTCCAGAATCGGATCTGAAGTGGAGTCCTGAGACCCCAGCAGGCGCCCTGAAGCTCCCCCTCCCCCGGTGGAAATCGGCTCCAACCGAAGCAGGTTTGCAGAGAGAAACAATCATGACAGGGATCTCCAGGAAGTGTCTCCCTGACGGACTGGGAAGTGATCCTTATGGAAGACATCCAGCCAGACCAGGAAGCATCTAAGCCCCGGAGAAACAGGGGATACACAGCCAGAGGGAGGACGCAGCAGAGGCCAGAGCCCAGGCAGGGTAGAGCACCATGCCACTGCCATGGGCTTAGGGGAGGGGTGCCAAACGGGTGGCTTGTCCAGTGAGGCCAGCATTCCAGTGACTGGGATTGTGGCCATCTCCCATTCCTGGCTTCCTCTTTCTGCCTGTGTCATGGTGTGGCTTCTTTTCTCAGAGAAGAGCCCTGAAAAGATACAAGCCTCTTCTGTGATGTGGGCCTCCTCCTCTCCTGCAGGACAATGAGCTCCCGTGGGGCTTTTGTCTGTGGCTGCAGTATGTTCGTCTTGATCAATGAAAAGAGGCCGCGCAGGATAGGGATGAGATTTCAACTGCTCCGGGAGCCACGCATCTCCTCACGTGGTCGAGGCCTTCACAAACCCAAAGTGGAACCGCCGCGAAAACAGTTGACAAGCGGACACGTGACCCAGGCACAGATGCGGAGGGAGGCTCAGCAAAGACAGGCCGACAGGCAAGGAATCGCTTTTTGGCACCCAGTGTACTTTCCTCCCGTCAGACAGACAGACAGACAGACACACACACACACACACACACGCACACACACACACTCACAACAACGGACAGAGAGACGGGAAGAAAGTCACAGAGAGTGAGAGACAGAGAGAGAAGCCAAAATGGGAGACACACAAACACATACACACACAGACAGTCATACAGCAGGGGCGCAGAAACAAACATCCCCAGGCAGCCGCTGAGGCTACGGGTTCGGCCCTCGACCAGAACGACCCTCGGTTGAGAGAGCTACCCACGGGCCTGCAGGCCGACCCGTCCTCGAGATCACGGGGGCACGACTTCTGGGGAGACTCACCCGAGCAGCGTCCGGGCGGGCCTGAGGCTGGCATGCAGCGCTGCTTCTCCAGAACTCCGCCTGTGCCTCCAACATCCTGGTCAGCTCTTTGCCACGACTCCTGGAATCCAGAGACAATCCTGTCGAGCCCGTGGAGAGGTCAGGCTGGAGCCTCGGAGCCCCGCCACACAAGCACTGCCACGGAGGGCTCCTGTTTGCCAGGCCTCAGGGCGTGGTTTCTCTGACAACCGTGGGAACCACTGTGACGCTAGCACCCGCTCGCCACTCGCGCATGCGCATTGGCTGGGCCGCCCCGCGCTCCGCCGCTGGCAGTCAGGCTGGGTCCCCTTGAAACGACGACTGTGGCCGCTAGACGTCAGGGGATCTCCTGCTGCAGCCTTGGCAGCGGCTACATCCGGGGTCCAGGAGGTGGCCGAGTGGGAGAGGCGGCCGCGGGCGGCGTCCCAGGATCAAACCCCCAGGAGTCCCGTCTTCAGGACCTCCGTGAGCGGATCTCCACAGGGGGAGGGGGAGCTTCAGGGCGCCTACTGGGGTCATCTCACGAACCCCGTCAGATCCCATTCTGGACCCTTCCGGGTGAGAATGGATGGGCTGAGCACATCTACTGAGGCAGGCAGGGCCTCGCTGCAGCCCAGAATGATCGCATGGGCCCCAAGGAGTGGTGTCAGCTGAAAGTTCACTGACCCGTGAGCCCTCTGCCTCCCTTCTTTGAAAGAGCAGTGGGCTGCCCTGATTAGAAAGGGCCTGGGGCTCCTGCAGGCTGATCCCGCTTTCCAGCACACGTGTAAAGAGGTCCAGGGGCGATTCCGAGCTGGCGCCAATGTGACCACACATGGCAGTGGCGCACCCTAGAGCAGATGGTGTGAACCTGTGTCGCCGAGGGCATATGGGGCGATGGCGAAAGACTCTATGGAGTCCAGGCCTGTACCGTGTGGTACAGGTAAGGGTTGCTCAGGTAACCTTTGCATGAATACCAGGGAAAATCAAAAAACACCTGGGATCTAGTGGCCGTTCAAAAGTTTCAGGGGGTCAGTCCACTCAGGAGCAGAGGAGAGTCTCATTCTCAGCGTCCGGGCAGGCCTGAGGCTAGGATGCCGGGCTGCTTCCCCCGGATTCCGCCTGTGCTTTCAATATCCTGCTCAGCCCTTTGCCAGGACTCCTGGCATCCGGAGACAGTCCTGTCGACCCCGTGGAGAGGTCAGGCTGGAGCTTCGGAGCCCCGCCACCCAAGCACTGCCACGGAGGGCTCCTGTTTGCCAGGCCTCAGGGCGTGGTTTCTCTGACAACCGTGGGAACCACTGTCACGCGAGCACCCGCTCGCCACTCGCGCATGCGCATTGGCTGAGACGTCCCGTGCTCCGCTGCTGGCAAGGATTCCTTATTTAATAAGTGGTGCTGGGAAAATTGGCTAGCCATAAGTAGAAAGCCGAAACTGGATCCTTTCCTTACTCCTTATACAAAAATTAATCCAAGATGGATTAGAGACTTAAATGTTAGACCTCATACCATAAAAACCCTAGAAGAAAACCTAGGTAGTACCATTCAGGACATAGGCATGGGCAAGGACTTCATGTCTAAAACACCAAAAGCGACGGCAGCAAAAGCCAAAACTGACAACTGGGATCTAATTAAACGAAAGAGCTTCTGCACAGCAAAAGAAACTACCATCAGAGTGAACAGGCAACCTACAGAATGAGAGAAAGTTTTTGCAATCTACTCACCTGACAAAGGGCTAATATCCAGAACCTACAAAGAACTCAAACAAATTTACAAGAATAAAACAAACAACCCCATCAGACAGTGGGCAAAGGATATGAACAGACATTTCTCAAGAGAGGACATTCATACAGCCAACAGACACATGAAAAAATGCTCATCATCACTGGCCATCAGAGAAATGCAAATCAAAACCACAATGAGATACCATCTCACACCAGTGAGAATGGCAATCATTAAAAAGTCAGGAAACAATAGGTGCTGGAGAGGATGTGGAGAAACAGGAACACTTTTACACTGTTGGTGGGACTGTAAACTAGTTCCATCGTTAGGGAAAGCAGTATGGCGATTCCTCAAAGATCTAGAACTAGATGTACCATACGATCCAGCCATCCCATTACTGGGTATATACCCAAAGGATCATAAGTCATGCTGCTATAAAGACACATGCACACGTATGTTTATTGCGGCACTATTCACAATAGCAAAGACTTGGAATCAACCCAAATGTCCATCAGTGACAGACTGGATTAAGGAAATGTGGCAC
>NW_022307936.1:253-22593 GCF_002776525.5 Piliocolobus tephrosceles | reverse complement strand
ATGGTATTAGGTCTAACATTTAAGTCTCTAATCCATCTTGAATTAATCTTCGTATAAGGAGTAAGGAAAGGATCCAGTTTCAGCTTTCTACTTATGGCTAGCCAATTTTCCCAGCACCATTTATTAAATAGGGAATCCTTTCCCCATTTCTTGTTTTTCTCAGGTTTGTCAAATATCAGATGGTTGTAGATGTGTGGCATTATTTCTGAAGGCTCCGTTCTGTTCCATTGGTCTATATCTCTGTTTTGGTACCAGTACCATGCTGTTTTGGTTACTGTAGCCTTGTAGTATAGTTTGAAGTCAGGTAGCGTGACGCCTCCGGCTTTGTCCTTTTGACTTAGGATTGTCTTGGCAATACGGGCTCTTTTTTGGTTCCATATGAACTTTAAAGCAGTTTTTTCCAATTCGGTGAAGAAACTCATTGGTAGCTTGATGGGGATGGCATTGAATCTATAAATTACCTTGGGCAGTATGGCCATTTTCACAATATTGATTCTGCCTATCCATGAGCATGGTATGTTCTTCCATTTGTTTGTGTCCTCTTTGATTTCACTGAGCAGTGGTTTGTAGTTCTCCTTGAAGAGGTCCTTTACATCCCTTGTAAGTTGGATTCCTAGGTATTTTATTCTCTTTGAAGCAATTGTGAATGGAAGTTCATTCCTGATTTGGCTCTCTGCTTGTCTGTTACTGGTGTATAAGAATGCTTGTGATTTTTGCACATTAATTTTGTATCCTGAGACTTTGCTGAAGTTGCTTATCAGCTTAAGAAGATTTTGGGCTGAGACGATGGGGTTTTCTAAATATACAATCATGTCATCTGCAAACAGGGACAATTTGACTTCTTCTTTTCCTAACTGAATACCCTTGATTTCTTTCTCTTGCCTGATTGCCCTAGCCAGAACTTCCAACACTATGTTGAATAGGAGTGGTGAGAGAGGGCATCCCTGTCTTGTGCCAGTTTTCAAAGGGAATTTTTCCAGTTTTTGCCCATTCAGTATGATATTGGCTGTGGGTTTGTCATAAATAGCTCTTATTATTTTGAGGTACGTTCCATCAATACCGAATTTGTTGAGCGTTTTTAGCATGAAGGGCTGTTGAATTTTGTCAAAGGCCTTTTCTGCATCTATTGAGATAATCATGTGGTTCTTGTCTTTGGTTTTGTTTATATGCTGGATTACATTTATTGATTTGTGTATGTTGAACCAGCCTTGCATCCCAGGGATGAAGCCCACTTGATCATGGTGGATAAGCTTTTTGATGTGCTGCTGAATCCGGTTTGCCAGTATTTTATTGAGGATTTTTGCATCGATGTTCATCAGGGATATTGGTCTAAAATTCTCTTTTTTTGTTGTGTCTCTGCCAGGCTTTGGTATCGGGATGATATTGGCCCCATAAAATGAGTTAGGGAGGATTCCCTCTTTTACTATTGATTGGAATAGTTTCAGAATGAATGGTACCAGCTCCTCCTTGTACCTCTGGTAGAATTCAGCTGTGAATCCATCTGGTCCTGGACTTTTTTTGGTTGGTAGGCTATTAATTATTGCCTCAATTTCAGAGCCTGCTATTGGTCTATTCAGGGATTCAACTTCTTCATAGTTTAGTCTTGGAAGAGTGTAAGTGTCCAGGAAATTATCCATTTCTTCTAGATTTTCTAGTTGATTTGCATAGAGGTGTTTATAGTATTCTCTGATGGTAGTTTGTATTTCTGTGGGGTCGGTGGTGATATCCCCTTTATCATTTTTTATTGTGTCCATTTGATTCTTCTCTCCTTTCTTCTTTATTTGTCTTGCTGGCGGTCTGTCAATTTTGTTGACCTTTTCAAAAAACCAACTCCTGTATTCATTGATTTTTTTGGAGGGTTTTTTATGTCTCTATCTCCTTTAGTTCTGCTCTGATCTTAGTTATTTCTTGCCTTCTGCTAGCTTTTCAATGTATTTGCTCTTGCTTCTCCAGTTCTTTTAATTGTGATGTTAGAGTGTCCATTTTAGATCTTTCCAGCTTTCTCTTGTGGGCATTTAGTGTTATAAATTTCCCTCTACACACTGCTTTAAATGTGTCCCAGAGATTCTAGTATGTTGTATCTTTGTTCTCATTGGTTTCAAAGAACATCTTTATTTCTGCCTTCATTTCGTTATGTACCCAGTAGTCATTCAGGAGCAGGTTGTTCAGTTTCCATGTAGTTGAGCGGTTTTGATTGAGTTTCTTAGTCTTGAGTTCTAGTTTGATTGCACTGTGGTCTGAGAGGCAGTTTGTTATAATTTCTGTTCTTGTGCATTTGCTGAGGAGTGCTTTACTTCCAATTATGTGGTCAATTTTGGAATAAGTGTGATGTGGTGCTGAGAAGAATGTATATTCTGTTGATTTGGGGTGGAGAGTTCTATAGATGTCTATTAGGTCTCCTTGGTGCAGAGATGAGTTCAATTCCTGGATATCCTTGTTAACTTTCTGTCTCGTTGATCTGTCTAATGTTGACAGTGGAGTGTTGAAGTCTCCCATTATTATTGTATGGGAGTCTAAGTCTCTTTGTAAGTCTCTAAGGACTTGCTTTATGAATCTGGGTGCTCCTGTATTGGGTGCATATATATTTAGGATAGTTAGCTCTTCCTGTTGAATTGATCCCTTTACCATTATGTAATGGCCTTCTTTGTCTCTTTTGATCTTTGATGGTTTAAAGTCTGTTTTATCAGAGACTAGGATTGCAACCCCTGTTTTTTTTTCTCTCCATTTGCTTGATCTTCCTCCATCCCTTTATTTTGAGCTATGTATGTCTCTGCATGTGAGATGGGTCTCCTGAATACAGCAGACTGATGGGTCTTGACTCTTTATCCAATTTGCCAGTCTGTGTCTTTTAATTGGACCATTTAGTCCATTTACATTTAAGCTTAATATTGTTATGTGTCAACTTGATCCTGCCATTATGATATTAACTGGTTATTTTGCTCGCTAGTTGATGCAGTTTCTTCCTAGCCTCGATGGTCTTTACATTTTGGCATATTTTTTGCAATGGCTGGTACCGCTTGTTCCTTTTCATGTTTAGTGCTTCCTTCAGGGTCTTTTGTAAGGCAGGCCTGGTGGTGACAAAATCTCTAAACATTTGCTTATCTGTAAAGGATTTTATTTCTCCTTCACTTATGAAATTTAGTTTGGCTGGATATGAAATTTGGGTTTAAAATTCTTTTCTTTAAGAATGTTGAATATCGGCCCCCACTCTCTTCTGTCTTGTAGAGTTTCTGCCGAGAGATCTGCTGTCAGTCTGATGGGCTTCCCTTTCTGGGTAACCCGACCTTTCTCTCTGGCTGCCCTTAGGATTTTTTCCTTCATTTCAACTTTGGTGAATCTGGCAATTATGTGTCTTGGAGTTGCTCTTCTCGAGGAATATCTTTATGGCATTCTCTGTATTTCCTGAATTTGAATGTTGGCCTGCCCTACTAAGTTGGGGAAGTTCTCCTGAATGATATCCTGAAGACTGTTTTCCAACTTGGTTTCATTTTCCCCCTCACTTTCAGGCACCCCAATGAGATGTTGATTTGGTCTTTTGACATAATCCCATACTTCTTGCAGGCTTTGTTCATTTCTTTTTCTTCTTTTTTCTTTTGGTTTCTCTTCTCGCTTCATTTCATTCATTTGATCCTCCATCGCTGATACTCTTTCTTCCAGTTGATCGAGTCAGTTACTGAAGCTTGTGCATTTGTCACGTATTTCTCATGTCATGGTTTTCATCTCTGTCATTTCGTTTATTACCTTCTCTGCATTAATTATTCTAGCTATCAGTTCTTCCACTCTTTTTTCAAGATTTTTAGTTTCTTTGCGCTGGGTACGTTATTCCTCCTTTAGCTCTGAGAAGTTTGATGGACTGAAGCCTTCTTGTCTTATCTCGTCAAAGTCATTCTCCGTCCATCTTTGATCCGTTGCTGGTGATGAGGTACGCTCCTTTGCAGGGGGAGATGCGCTCTTATTTTTTGAATTTCCAGCTTTTCTGCCCTGTTTTTCCCCATCTTTGTGGTTTTATCTGCCTCTGGTCTTTGATGATGTTGACATACTGATGGGGTTTTGGTGTAGGTGTCCTTCCTGTTTGATTGTTTTCCTTCTAACAGTCAGGACCCTCAGTTGTAGGTCTGTTGGAGATTGCTTGAAGTCCACTCCAGACCCAGTTTGCCTGGGTGTCAGCAGCAGAGGCTGCAGAAGATAGAATACTGCTGAACAGCGAGTGTACCTGTCTGATTCCTTCTTTGGAAGCTTCCTCTCAGGGGTGTACTCCACCGTGTGTGGTGTGGGGTGTCAGTCTGCCCCTAGTGGGGGATGTCTCCCAGTTCGGTTTCTCAGGGGTCAGGGACCCACTTGAGCAGGCAGTCTGTCCCTTCTCAAATCTCAACCTCCATGTTGGGAGATCCACTGCTCTCTTCAACGCTGTCAGACAGAGTCCTTTGCGTCTGCAGAGGTTTCTGCTGCTTTTTGTTGTTGTTGTTTAGCTGTGCCCTGTCCCCAGAGGTGGAGTCTACAGAGACAGGCAGGCTTCCTTGAGCTGCTGTGAGCTCCACACAGTTGGAGCTTCCCAGCGGCTTTGTTTACCTACTTAAGCGTCAGCGTTGGCGGGCGCCCCTCCCCCCGCCTTGCTGCTTCCTTGCGGTTCGATCGCAGAGTGCTGTGCTAGCAATGAGGGAGGCTCCGTGGGCGTGGGACCCTTCCGGTCAGGTGTGGGATATAATCCCCTGGTGTGCCCGTTTGCTTAAAGCACAGTATTGGGGTGGGAGTTACCAGATTTTCCAGGTGTTGCGTGTCTCAGTTCCCCTCGCTAGGAAAAGGGATTCCCTTCCCCCTTGCGCTTCCCAGGTGAGGTGATGCCTCGCCCTGCTTCAGCTCTCACTGGTGGGGCTGCAGTGGCTGACCAGCACTGATTGTCCGGCATTCACTAGTGAGATGAACCCTGTACCTCAGTTGAAAATGCAGAAATCAGCGGTCTTCTGTGTCGCTCGCGCTGGGAGTTGGAGACTGGAGCTGTTCCTATTGGCCATCTTGCTCAATGTAGAAGTCAATTTGAAAAATAGTTTTTTTTTTACATTTGAAAATACAGCAATAAACTGCATAAACAGCTGTTTCCAATTATATGCAAATCATGAAGCCATTTTTGGTTTCTTGTAGAAGATGTAGGAAATGTCAGAGGAAATATTAAAATGCCGTTGTATAAATTTACATGTAAAATAGAATTCAGCTTTGTAGAACACTAATATTGACGAAGAATTAATTTCAGAGAACTGCTTCTCCAGTCTTTGTCTATATATACCAAAACTTGTATTTTTTTAACTTTTATTTTGTAATAATGTATCAGAAATCAGAAATTTAGCCCATATTGCCACAGTGTATAAAGAACCAACAGGTTCCTAATGATTGCATCAGCTGAAAAATCAACCTTCTCAAAATTAAAAACTAGCAAAAATTACTTATCTTGCATTTGCCATGAATTTCAATTATATATTGAAAATGAAGTTGCTAAAAATACAAAGTTTGATGACTTAATAAATGAATTTGCCAAGAGTGCCAGAAAATCTTACCATCAAGATATCATATTAACAAAGTATTAGTAATTATTGTATCATTTAAAGTTATTATAACAAAACTTTTTTGTTATTTGCAAATTTATGTTATATATATTACTATTATACCTATTACATTTTACAAGTAATAAAATATATTAAAAATTGCAAATTTATGTTATATATATTACTATTATACCTATTACATTTTACAAGTAATAAAATATATTAAAAGAAAAACATAATTTATTTTACCTTTTACTATACTTCTTTTTATACATTTTTAGTAACTGACCTCACATTTTTATTTTGCACTGGCCGCATCAATTATATAGTCATCTCTGCCCTGTATTAAAAAGAAAAAAAAATAGAAAAAAAGTGAAACCCATATGACCATTTCAGTATATGCAGAGAAAGCATTTGACAAAATGTAGTATCTATTTCTGATTAAAACTCTCAAATGAAGAATAGAAGATAACTTTCTTTAATCTGATAAAAGTCATCTATAGACAGTGTACAATTGACATTGTATATAATTGTGAAAAATGGAATGATTTCTTTCCAATATGAAGAACATGACAAGGATGTCCACTCATACTTGATAGTGTAATACATACTACCTAGTATAACCAGGGAAGAAAAAGAAAGGAGACTAGAGTGGAAAAGAAGTAGAAATGCCTTTATTCACAAAAGATACAGTTATATATGTAGGAAATCTAATGGAGTCTCCCAAGATA
Source organism: Piliocolobus tephrosceles (assembly GCF_002776525.5). Lineage (NCBI taxonomy): Eukaryota > Metazoa > Chordata > Mammalia > Primates > Cercopithecidae > Piliocolobus > Piliocolobus tephrosceles. The sequence goes on along the minus strand of NW_022307936.1, from coordinate 16,325 downwards.
TGGGAAAAAGACTGACTAGAATTATTAAGTGTAGCTAGGTGGCAGGATAAAAATATGTAAAAATGAATTTTACTTCTATATATTAGCAATGATCAGTTGGAAATTTAAATTTTTGAAGGTTCTATTTGCAATAGTATCAAAAATATATTTTTTTATAGTTATGTCTGGCAAAAGATGTGAAAGACCACACTGGAAACAATCCACTGCAGAGAGAAATTGAAGACCTAAACAAGTGGAACTCCCTGCTTATGTCAGAAAGCTCAATATTACTGACATGTTTTGTTGTTTACATGACTTACAGATTTAAAATAATATAATTCCATGTAGTAATTAGCAGAATTTCTTGTAGTAATTGAGTATGCAATTCTAAGCTTTATGTGGAAATACACAGGAACTAGAATAACTAAAACTTTCAAAAATAAAAGTTGAGTTGTATGGATAAGGTTACCTAATTTCAAGATTCAACGTAAAAGTTTGCTGAGACTTTGTCTTTTTGTCCAGACTACATTTTCTTCAATTTTAACATCTAGTAGTTTTATTAAGATATGTTTTGGAGAAAACTGTTGCTGAACATTTTTCCCAGGTTCGTGATGGTTCCTTTGCATATGTGGATCAGGTCTTTTATTTTTGGACAGTTTTCTTAGATTATACTTTTTAATATTGGATTTATTCTTTTTTCTTCTTTAAGGACTGCAATAACATATATACTATATTAAAATTTTATTTATTTATTTAATTGTAGACCATCTTTATCCAGAACTTTTTTTCTGATCCCATTTTGTTTTTTCTTACTCTTTTAAAATTATTGCTGCTGCTTTTTTTTCTTGTTTCATTCTCCTTTACAGTGCTGTTCATTCAAGTTTCAGTCAAGTGTAGCTTCCCCTTTGGCTCTGTATTAGTTTACTCAGGCTGCTGTAACAAAATTCAACAGACTGGGTAGCTTAAATAAATTTTCTCACAATTGTGGAGGCTGGAGGTCTGAAGTCAAGGTGCCAGCAGGGTTGGTTTCTGGTGAGGTCTCACTCCTTGGCTAGATGGCATTTTCTTCTGGTGTCCTCACACAGCCTTTTCTCTGTGCATATGACCAGTGATTGGGGGTGGTGGGTGGGGGGAGAAAGAGAGCTCATGCATGTGCTTTCCAGTCTCCTCCTCTTCTTATAAGGACACCAATGACATTGTATTAGTTTCTTACCCATATGCCCTCATTTAACCTTAGTTAAAACTATCTCCTTAAAGTCCCCATCTTCAAATACAGTCACACTAGAGGTTGAGGTTTTAACATACACATTTTGGGGGGTGGGGGGCACAGTTTAGTCCATAACAGATTCCTTAATAAAGAATGTCTTTAATAAGACTTGAATTACAGTCTTATTTTCTGTGATTACTCTGTCCTCTTTACAATGTCATTCCTGAGTTTGATTACCCTTTGCCTCTTTAGTTTGCATACAATCCAAGCCTCTTCTCTTGGATTTCCCAGTAGCCTGAGCTTTAATTTGTGTGAACTCAGACATCTTCTGAGTATTTTCCCACTCACAGTGAAACTTTCCTTTTCTGGAGTAGTTTTGTGTTTCATCCTCTCTGGGCTGTTTGTCTCCTCTATTCCATGTGATCACCACAGTCTCTGGCTGACTCTCTTTGTAGGCATGGGCTGTCACTTTTTACTGTATTTGAATATCTATTGCTTAGTAGTATTTGAAATTAGTAACATTCTCCATCTCCTAGTTATGCTAAAGTCACGGAATGTTATAGATAATATTATTTGCTCCACTTATGCTGACTTTTATAATTCTTGGGGAGATGCACAGGGAAATGCAGATGTAAGCAGTTGCTATTATTCTTCTTACATTAGAAACCAAATGTGTGCATTCATATAGTTAAATTCCTCTCTGTTTTGTCACTAGCCTAGGCCTTTTGTTCTGGGTTTTGATTTTGTTTTTTCACCCCAAACCCATGAAATACAAAAAATATGCACTTGGAATTATGTTCATCTTTGGAAATTGGCCAAAAAACCAGAGTTAGCTACAACATGGGGCATTTGTATAGAGATTTTATTCCCTGAGAAATGTTTTAGAATTTATATATGATTAATTTTGCTTGTTTCTAGAAGTCTGGACAGCTGATCACCTGAAAGAGAGGAGCCAAGAAAACCAATCTAAACATTTGTGGGAAGTTGTATTCATCAATAATGAAATGCTGACTAAGGAACAAGGTGATGTAATAGGAATACCATTTAACGTGGATGTAAGCTCTTTTCCTTCTGGAAAACTGTTCTGTCAGTATGACTCATGTGAAATGAGTTTCAACACTGTTTCAGAATTGGTTATCAGTAAGATAAACTATTTAGGAAAAAAGTCTGATGAATTTAATGCCTATGGGAAATTGTTACTCAATATTAAGCATGGTGAAACTCATACTCGAGAGAAAAATGAAGTTTTGAAAAATAGGAACACTCTGAGTCATCATGAGGATGCTTTGCAGCATGAGAAGATTCAAACTTTAGAGCACAATTTTGAATACAGTATATGTCAGGAAACCCTCCTTAAAAAGGCAGTATTTAATACACAGAAGAGAGAGAATGCAGAAGATAATAACTGTGAATATAATGAATTTGAGAGAACTTTCTGTGATAGTTCATCCCTCTTGTTCCATCAGATACCTTCGTCAAAGGACAATCACTATGAATTTAGTGATTGTGAGAGGTTCTTATGTGTTAAGTCCACCCTTTCTAAACATCACGGGGTACCTATGGAACACAATGATTGTGGAGAAAGTGGGAATAATTTCAGGAGGAAATTGTGTCTGTCGCAGCTTCAGAAAGGTGATAAAGGAGAGAAACACATTGAATGTAATGAATGTGGGAAAGTTTTCTGGGAGAAGTCACATCTCACTCGACATCAGAGGGTGCACACAGGAGAGAAACCCTTTCAATGTAATGAATGTGGAAAAGCTTTCTGGGATAAGTCAAACCTCACTAAACATCAGAGATCACACACAGGGGAGAAACCTTTTGAATGCAATGAATGTGGGAAAGCCTTTAGCCATAAGTCAGCTCTCACATTACACCAGAGAACACATACAGGGGAGAAACCCTATCAGTGTAACGCGTGTGGGAAAACTTTTTGCCAGAAATCTGACCTCACTAAACATCAGAGAACACACACAGGTCTGAAACCCTATGAATGTTACAAATGTGGAAAATTCTTCCGTGTGACTTCGCACCTTAAAGTACACCAGAGAACTCACACGGGTGAGAAACCTTTTGAATGTCTTGAGTGTGGTAAATCCTTTTGTGAAAAGTCAAATCTTACACAGCATCAGAGAACTCACATAGGAGATAAATCTTATGAATGTAATGCATGTGGGAAAACTTTCTATCACAAGTCATTACTCACTAGGCATCAGATAATTCATACAGGGTGGAAACCTTATGAATGTTATGAATGTCGGAAAACCTTCTGCTTGAAGTCAGACCTAACAATACATCAGAGAACACACACAGGTGAGAAACCCTTTGCATGTCCTGAATGTGGGAAATTCTTTAGCCATAAGTCAACCCTCTCTCAACATTATAGAACACACACAGGGGAGAAACCCTATGAATGTCATGAATGTGGAAAAATCTTTTACAATAAATCATACCTAACTAAACATAATAGAACACATACAGGGGAGAAACCCTATGAGTGTAATGAATGTGGAAAAACCTTCTACCAGAAGTCACAACTCACTCAGCATCAGATAATTCACATAGGGGAGAAACCCTATAAATGTAATGAGTGTGGAAAAGCTTTTTGCCATAAGTCAGCTCTCATTGTACATCAGAGAACCCATACACAAGAAAAGCCCTATAAATGTAACGAATGTGGCAAATCTTTCTGTGTGAAGTCAGGACTTACTTTTCATGAGAGAAAGCACACAGGGGAGAAACCCTATGAATGCAATGAATGTGGGAAATCCTTCAGTCACAAATCATCACTCACAATACATCACAGGGCTCACACAGGAGAGAAATCTTGTCAGTGTAATGAATGTGGAAAAATCTTTTACCGTAAATCAGAACTTGCTAAACATCAGAGATCACATACAGGGGAAAAGCCCTATGAATGTAAGACATGCAGGAAGACTTTCTCTCAAAAGTCAAATCTCATTGTACATCAGAGAAGACACATAGGAGAAAAACCTTATGAATGAAATGGATATTGGAAATTTCCAGCCACAGGTCAGCTTCCATAATGCCTCAGATGATTTACACTGTGGAGAAAGCCCTGCTGACATCCTGAATGTTCAGTAACTATCCACAAACTCACCTTATGTAACTCTGAAGTGACAGTAGGGGATAAACCCATAGACTACAACAATTATAGGACAGCTTTTGTTAGGAAGTGATATTCTATTTAATATCAGATGGTTAATACGGGCATAAAACCTTACAGATTTTTTTGAATTTGTGAAAGTTTTTGGCAAAAATACAAATAAGATTATCTTAGAATTTACACTGAGGAGAAAATTGTCAATTTAAGAAATTTAAAGTGAAAATTTTGCATAGAAATAAAATATGACAAGTTATGTTTTCAGTTTGATGCAATAATAGTTTTTAGGGTACCTAATAATAATTTATAGATGTATATTGTGGAATATAAAGCTTTAAGAACTTAAAAAAAAAAGTAATAATTAAAATAACCTCACAAGAAGTTGTAATGAGTACAGAGAATTCCCATGTACACTTCACCAAGCCTCCTCTAAGGATAATATATAATTATAATATATGGTCAAGTCCAAGAAATCGATGTTACCTTGCTAGTAGATACAGACTTACTCAGATTTTACTATGGTTTGCGTGCACTCTGTGTGTGTGTTTATATCAAACTTTTACCACTTTTCCATTTGAGTAACTGTCAGCACAATTAGTTTACAGAACTGAAAAGGAATCTGAGCTCTGTATAGTATCAGGATTACAAAGGAATCAGGATTTAGCCTCAAGTAGTTCCCTCGTATTAATAATCACGTGCTTTCTGCAACCCTATCCCTGGCATCCACTTTATTATGAAGCTTTTTTTAAAGCATAAATTGATTAATATCAATTTATTAATGGGCAATTAATGGGCAATAGCATTAAGCACATCTGCGAGTTATCCCTGAAGTTCATAGGACTTACAAATGTATAAGTGGTATGTGATATAAATCGTGTGTTTTATATGCATAATGGAATTTAACGTAATTGTGAATAGGAAGTAGGTATCCTAGTTTAGTAGTGGTTATATCATCCGGCCCATCCCAGATGTTTGTCATGTCCTGAAACAATTTGAGACCTACAGAGCTAATGTTTCTCCATTTAAAAGGAAAAATCAAAATAACAACTTATCTAAAAAAAAAATCTGTCCTGTGCATGTGAAGATCTAGGCTTGCCTCCATGTTACTCCCTTTCTCTTCCTACCAGTGACTCATCCCATGCCATGAAGTGCTTAGGGTACATATGTGAACACTCTAGCCTTCAGCATAAGTGGTAGTCCAAATTTTCTTTAAGCAGCTGCTCTTCAAGACAGGGCCCTGCAAAGAGGCCCACACATATAGCCCAGTTGCTGCCCAGGGCGGTTGAACTGTCATTTCAAGGCTCATTGTACCCAGACAGGGATCTGAAACCTCAGAGACTTTTGCGAATATGAAGAGGAGGGTTGAGGCTGGAGCAGAGCCAGAATCAAGCTGGCATGGGGCTGTTATTGACAGTGTGAAGATTGTACATTATATTACATTATCAGATCATACAAATAATCTAAGATTATACAGTCTGGTGATCCTAGATTACGCAAGTAATCTAAGCTTCCACTTTAGGAAACTAGCAAAAGAAGAGCAAATTAAATCCAAAGTAACTTGGAAAAAAATTAAAGTAAAAATCATAGAAATTGAAAAGAGAAAATCGATAAAACCCAAAGCTGGTTCTTTGAAAAGGTCAGTAAAACTGATAAACGTCTAGCTAGCTTAAGAAAAAACAGAAGACAAATATTGCTAGTACCAAAAATGAAAGAAGCCAAGCCATCACAGCTGATCCTATGGTCACCAAAAGGATTAGAAAGAAATATGGACAACTCTGTCCATAAATTTGATAACTTAGCTAAAATGGACGAATTCCTTGCAAGATGCATTCTCTCAAAGCTCACACAAGGTAGACCTCAGTAGGCATATATATCTATTAAATAAATCAAAGCAGTAATTAATAACCTTTCAAGGCCGGGTACGGTGGCCCATGCCTGTAATCCCAGCACTTTGGGAGGCTGAGGCAGGCGGATCACGAGGTCAGGAGTTCGAGACCAGCCTGGTCAACATGGTGAAACCCTGTCTCTACTAAAAGGACAAAAAATTAGCCGGGCGTGGTGTCACGCGTGTGTAGTCCAAGCTACTCAGGAGGCTGAGGCAGAAGAATCACTTGAACCCAGGAGGTGGAGGTTGCAGTAAGCCGAGATTGTGCTACTGTACTCCAGCCTGGGAGACTCCATCTCAAAAAATAATAAAGCCTTCCAAAATAAAGTGCCAGGACCAAATGGGTTCCCTGATGTGCATTTTTTGAGATACTTAATGTAGAAATGATACCAAGTCTCTACCGTGTCTTTCAGAAAATAAAAGCAGAGATAACACTCCCAACTCATTTTGTGAGGCTAGTATCACCCTAATACCACAACCAGGCAAAGATATTACAAGAAAGGAAAACTACAGATCAATATTTCCAGTGAACACAGATACAGAAATCCTTAAAATGTTAGCAAATCAGGAATGCAAGACTTGTGCAACATTTGATATTCAGTGTAATCCATTGCATGCATTAGCAGCTCAAAGATGAAATATGATCATATCAGTAGGTGCAGAAAAAGCATTTGACAAAATCCAATATCCATTCGTGGAAAAACCTCAACACAGAAGGAATACAGGAGAACTTACTCAAGTTGGTAAAGAACTGCTACAAAAAACCCTACAGCTAACATCATCCTTGAGGTTTCCAACTAGATGCTTTCCTACTAAGATCAGGAACATGGCAAGGAACACTACTTTTCAGCATCGTACTCGAAGTGCTAATGCAGTGATAAAAAAAAAAATGCACATAGATTTGGAAGGATGAAATACAACTGTCTTTGTTCACAAATAACATGATTGTCTTTGTAGAGAATTCTAAATAAACAACAAAATCCCTGCTGACATTAATAAGCAATTATAGCAAGGTTGCAGGATATAATCCTCAGGTAGATGATAAGGCATTAGACATCAAGTCACTAAAAGACCTGGAGGAACCCCAAATGCTTATTAAGTGAAAACCAATCTTTAAAGGCTTTCTATTTTTTTATTGCAATTATATGATATTCTGGGAGAGTCAAAACTATTGAGCCAGTCAGTGAAAGGACCAGTGGTTGCTGAGAGTTGAGGGGAAAGGATGGATGGCAGGCAGAGAGGTGATTTTTAGGGCAGTGAAAGTATTCTCTAGGGTAATGTAATTTGTCGAAATGCAGAGAATGGAAAACAGTGAATGGAAAATGCAGAGTAAACCCTAATGTCAACTCTGGACTTCAGTTAATAATAATGTATCACTATTGGCTCATTAATTGTAACAAATGAACCATAATGATGAAAGATGTTAATAATTTGGGAGCCTGTGGACGATTGGAGGGGTGAAGGGTTATATGAGGATTTGCTGTACTTTTTGCTCAATTTTTCTGTAACCCTAAAGCTACTCTAAAAAATGAAGTGTATTAAGTAAATAAATAAGTAAATAACCAACCCCGAGGAACATCTTGTTTCTGTACTTGTTAGTCGTATGTTTTTGACTGAACCTGTAAATCACCATTAGTGAACATTTGAATTGCTTTTATACGTCCTTAATATATTTTAAATTATGGTAATGGTGACCTGAAATTAAGGACTAGTATTCTTGGTTCTCTTGATATCTGAAGCCAGAAGGGCCTCAAATGACCTAACCTCGTTTCCATCACCACTGTGCCTCCACAGGTGAAGTAACTTAGCAGACAGTCCTCCTTGTCAGGAGGGCCAGACACAGTTCCTGCTTATTCCTAAGTAGTAAGATTTTCTTCCTTGCCAGCTCTTGGAATTATTCACCAAACTCCTCACATCCTCCCACAGCAAACAGTGGTCACTGTACTCTCTGGATAATACAGCTGCTCACCACAACCCCTCCTTTTCCACTCTGCTCCCAAGTAGAACTTTGTGTGGCTCTGTCCGGCATGTGGTATCCTTCTCACCTTTCTGAGAGTTGGTGTGACTGACAAACTCACTTAGATCTTATCTGTCCAGTGTCAGGTGTTCAGTATTCAACCTTTCTATAGCATCAGGGTAGGGGTCCCTCCTTCATCAGGGTGAAAAGGAAGCAGTTACAACCATTGGCATAAACAGGATGGCCCATCCAAAGCCAGGGTCGTCTAGTCCAATTTTAACTGCTGTTGGCTAACTGATAGTTTCCATATTATGGCAAAGGCTTCTTTGACAGAACCACTAGTTGCTGGCAGGTTTGCACTTGACCGGTGCTGTAATGCACTTTTCTTGGGGGGAGGTGAGTGTCGCATCTCTTCCCATCCTAATATGCTCTGTGTGCAGGACAGGAGTGCTCGCCCATTGGCTATACGCCTGCATGACTTGACTTGGGCTCAGTCTGTTTGACAGGTGGTCTCTGAGGCTCCCACCTGTAAAGGTATTGACCACACAGCACACAAACTGATCAGCTCTTTAGCGCCACTTTCCAATGGTCTGGCTAGAGCTCTCTGATTATCATCATGGGCTGCATGGAACATCCCTACAGACTGTCGTTTGTTACTGAACACCCCTGGGTTGTGCATGCAGATGGCCTATTGTGAGGTTTGTGGAAAGGCAGGAGACAACTGAGGGAGGTGAGTGTGGCACTCTAGTTGCCTAATGAGGCATTCAGGAAGGGTAGTACCTGCACCCCTCTCCTGTGCTGCTCCTTCACTTGCTGCTCCTTCACTTCACACATGCTTTCCTGACCCCTAAGAGTGTCAAGATGCACATGCATGGTGGCCCATGGTCCAGGTGCTGATGAGAAGAGAAAAAGGGACCAGTTCTCCCCAGATTACCAGAGGAAGTAACTCTCTTGCTCTCCCAATGCAAAACCCCTCTCCAGTGTGCCTGAGCATGTCCTGGCATTGCTGCTTGCCAACATGCCACAGGGTGAACCTTGCAATCATGGGAACTGATGGCCTGCACCTGGGCCACAGACTACACGCCCTTACCTTGAGCATAGGGAGAGTGACTGTGACATCCACTGTGACATTGAGTGTCTGTGTTCACTCCAAAAGTAATGTGGAGGCCGGGTTCAGTGGCTCAACAAATCCCAGCACTTTGGGAGGCCGAGCACAAATCCTAGCATTTTGGGAGGCCAAGGCGGGAGTATCACTTGAGGTCAGGATTTCAAGACCAGCCTGGCCAACATGGTGAAACCCTGTCTCTACTAAAAATACAAAAATTAGCTGGGCATGGTGGGCGCCTGTAATTCCAGCTAGTTGGGAGGCTGAGGCAGGAGAATCACTTGAATTGGGGAAGCGGAGGTTGCAGTGAGCTGAGTTGTCGCCATTGTACTTCAGCTTAGGCAAGAGAGCAAGACTCCATCTCAAAACAAAAAACAAGTCATGTTGAAACTGAATCCAGTGCAACAGCTTGCAAAAGTTTGGCCTTTGGGAGGTGGTAAGGTCATGAGAGCTCCACCTCATAAATGATTAGTGATCTTAGGACCCATCTGGAGAGAACACACTAGGCCCCTCTTTGCGCCTCTCCTTTCTGACATGTGAGGGCCCAATGTCACTCCCCTCAAGAGGAAGCAGCAAGGAGGGGCTGCCTTGGAAGCTGAGACTTGGCCCTCACTGGATACTCACCTTTCTGGTGCTTTCATCTTGGACTTCCCTGCCTCCAGAGTTGTGAGAAGTAAATATCTATTGTTTATAAACGACCTAGTCTCAGGTGGTTTGTTATAGTAGCACAAATGGACGAAGACAAAATGTCTCTTGGAAATTTGGCATTTGGCCATGCTACAGTCTCATCTCTGCACGTGAGGAATATGTTGGGACACTATTGAAAAAAATCAAACTCAACACCTAACGGCATGGTCCCAATGCTGCCTATGACATTTGTCAGATTATTTTCGGGGGAAACTGTGAGACTATTGTGAGTGTGTGTGTATGGACATGCAGCCTATGTGTATGTGAGGTGAGGTTGGGAGAGAGATTTATAATACCCCAGTTAATAGAATCAATCTGAAGGATCTCTTGAGCCCAGGAGTTCAAGGCTGCAGTGAGCTATGGTGGTGCCACTGTACTCCAGCCTGGGTGACAGAGTGATACTCCGTCTCTTTAGAAAACAAAAGGCCTTCTGTGATGGCTCACCTGTAATCCCAGCACTCTGGGAGACCGAGGCAGGCGGATCATGAGGTCAGGAGATCGAGATCATCCTGGCTAACTTGGTGAAACCTCGTCTCTACTAAAAATACAAAAAGCTGGGCGTGGTGGCAGGCGCCTTTAGTCCCAGCTACTCAGGAGACTGAGGCAGGAGAATGGCGTGAACCTGGGAGGCGGAGCTTGCAGTGAGCTGAGATCGTGCCACTGCACTCCAGCCTGGACAACAGAGCGAGACTCTGTCTCAAAAATAAAATCTGAGGAAAAGTATACTGTGCCAATCATCTGGAAGTAAACAGTGAGTTTGAAATGTGCACACCCTAAAGAAACCCTAAAGTAAAGTGCATCTATGTCTGTGTGTAGTAATAACAGACTGGCATTTTTGCAGATTCGAGCTATGAACTAGAGCAAGGCATTCTGACTCTGGTCCCACAGGTTCACATGGAAAGGAGACAGCACAAATGAATGAAGGAACTGTGGGAAAGACAGGCATCTTGATAAATCACATTTCCTTTTTAAGGATATTTTTAAGGCACCAGTGGAAGCAGACATAGCTTGGTAATCCATGGTGTATTCTCGGAATGTACCACTTGAATGGAAGAGAGGAGACACAAAGACAACCAAGAGGCTTAAACTTGACAAAAATTTATTTATAACAAAAAGGGCAGCTTTGTGCATAGAGGTACACGTAAATATATACAAAATGCTAATGGTGTCAGAAGATGAACATCTTGCTTCGTTCAGTAATTTCATGGAGTTGCTGTTTTGCATTTCTTTGTCATGTTCTCTGTCTACATGTTTAAAGGGAGGATTACATGTGAACACTATTCAGTATTATGCATCTAAGCTTGTGTTACCAATCATTGGTAGATAGATAGTGAGAGAACTTCTAGTTCCCATCTCCTCCAGTAAGAGGTAAGATGCAAACCCTTTGTGATGAACTCACATCAAGACGAAATATAGCACCCCCGTTTTCTCTGCATCAGCCTGCCTTCAGGCTCGCCCTGTGAACTCACCAAAGGGAGTTAAGTGTGGATGTGTCTCTTTTACCTATTTTCACTTTGGTTCATTTCTAGTTTGTGCATTGTCCAGACTGCCCAGGATGTGACGATCGCAGGGAGGAGGTCGTGTTTGTCATAAAAATGCTTTGGCTCCTTAGGATTCAGCAAAGGTATCCACTACTTGGTGTCCGTGGTGCCTGCAGAACAGTGTGGAGCTTAGAAACAATCACGTAGGCCATGAAGGGAGGCCAGAGACTTAAGTGGTGTCCACAAGGCAGAGAGAAGATGCTCCTTTTGGGTTTCCAAGTGGTCAGTTTCCTCTTGCATTAGTCTTGTTCCAAGACATGGTGTGTCCCCTTGTTTATCCTCCTGTGAGTCACGCTACTTCATCCTGGGGAGGAGCCGGATGGGGTGGTGAGAAGAACGCCTTCTCCCTCCTATAATACCCGAAGCCCTAGTGAGCTCTGCAGGGCATCGAACAGAACCTGAAACTTCCTGGCAGCGGGCCGTGGAGGGTTCTCCTGTCCTAATCCTAACTGGTGATGCTGATTTCTGAAACTCTGAGGTTGTCAGGAGTTCATCAAAAAGGCATGAGGCAGGGCACAGTGGCTCACACCTGTACTCCCAGCACTTTGCGGGGCCAAGGTGGGTGGATCACCTGAGGTCAGGAGTTCGAGACCAGCCTGGCCAATATGGTAAAACCCTGTCTCTACTAAAAATACAAAATTTAGCAGGGCATGGTGGCGGGCGCATGTAATCCCAGCTACTCAGGAAGCTGAGGCAGGAGAATCTCTTGAACCTGGGAGGCAGAGGTTACAGTGAGCCGAGATCACACCATTGCACTCCCGTCTGGGTGACAAGAGTGAAACTGTGTCTCAAAGTGGTCCCTTGCTTGGCCGTGTCCTAGGCTGCTGCAGGTGTGTCCATGTAAGCATGTTGTGGAGCAGCTCCCTGTTCCCAGGTCACGATTTGATCACCATGTCTTGGGGCTGCTCACGCCACCATTGCCTAAGGTGGGCTCTGTCTTGCCAACCTTGTTGTGATCCTTGCTCAGGATGATCAGATGGAGGCTGAGTAGCATCCTTGAAGGGCAGAACTCCCAGGCTAGTGCTGTCACTGTGCTTGTCATTCTGGCAATTTCCTTGGTACACATGCCAGAAAAGATACTAAGTGGGTGAGATCACCCCTCCAAGAGTTGGTCCTGTTGACACATGGGTCCTGAGAGGAGAGATCTCCTGGCACAACCCAGGTGGACTGGGGCAGCATGACCCTTGGTGCCTGGCTCACACAGCCTCCACAGACCTGCTTAATGGAGGAAGGGCTGGTACAGATGACCAATGGCTGCTGGGGGAGTTGGAGGGAGGCCTATGTGCCAAGCTGCTTGGGCAATGCATGGGTTGCTGTGATGCAGCTAAGCAGTAGGGTGAGGTCTGTGACTGGGGCTGCCAGGGAATTCATGAGGCTGCCTGTGCTCTGGCCTTGGGGCTGAACTCTTTGGTTCTGAGCCCACATCGAAGAGAAAGGGAAACAGATGTCAGAAGACGTAAGAGGTTCCAGCTTCATTCCCTTGTCTGTGAGGCCGAAGTGACATCTGTTGGGCTTTATCTCGGTGATTCTGTCTGTACATAACATTTAGTCTGCAAAACGTGGATGAGTTAGGGGAATTATTGCCCTGGCCCATGAATGGATCCCACATTGATTTGCTAGAATGGCAGAATTTTCCCACAAAAGAGAGGACCCTAGATGATTAGATTATCACACCTGGGGATTAGTGGAGGGGCAAGGTCTACACTGGTGTCTAGTGCCTAGAAGACTGGGTTGGAGATAAAGGTCACAACACATAAGAAAGACATAAGACAAATATGACTTAAGACAAATAAGACACATAAGACAGTACCCTCATAACAAAGAACTCTCAACTTCTTTCAAGATACCAGCTCCCATTTCTCTAGTATCATCTCAGCAGGCAATACCACTTCCAAAATTATGGGACAAATTATGCACCACAGACAGAAAACTTACTTAGATTCTGGATTCTGGAATACCTCTTTGTTTTGCCAACTCTTCCTTGATAGCAGTTCCAGGGAATTGGTTCCTCTGAAAAGCTTGAAGGAGGACACCTGTCTGTGGTTTCGTGATGGCGTGGCTTTTGTCTCCCTCCTTTGGTTAAGCATTCTGTAGGAAAACAAGAAGAAAAGAGGGCTTTCAGGCCATCTTCACATCAACCCTAAGACAGACATTTTCAAATATTTTTCTCACCACCCTTACTCCCTCCCAGGCCCCTGAGGTGCTTATGCACTGATACTGGCCCTTGGATTAAACGCCTGCAGTGCTGGAAGAAGAGGACTCTGCACTGCCTGCCACACCAGGACTGGAAGATCCATGACCTTCCCTTTTTCCAAACTAGCTTCCCACGAGATGGGGATGGTGGCCACTTCTCCAACACTAGAGTGCTGTGGAAGAGACATCAGCATTCTCTGCAACAAATTTGGAAACAGCCCTGAGAAACATTTCTACTTCAAAGAATTGCACTGAGGAAGTGCACTGGCACTGCTGGGAACTTACCTGTGGCCCAGGGCTGATGCTTCTCGTGTCCTTGGAGCTGCTGTCCCCCTGAGGAGCATCCACACTGCAGCCAGCTCAGCCTCAGATGTCTTCTCTGGTTTTGAAAGCAAATCTAAGTGGGAAAAGAAGATTCAAGTTTTATCCGATTTAGTCTACATAATTTTAAGTATCTAAGCTCAATACCAAGAATCACTTCCTTCTTTGTCCCATCTGTGGTCTCCAAAGGAAAGGTCCCTGGGTTAGGAGACATTGGCTGGCATCCTAAAGCCAGAGCTGGCCGACAGGTGTGTGTCCACTCTTCCTTCACCTCTTCCCTACCCCACACTTGTTTTTGTCTCACGCCCACTTGCTCTCTTTGCCTCCCTCTCAGCTTTAGGTCTCACAAAGGCTTTGGTTCAGGACTGACTGACTTTCCTTGGCTCTCTGTCATCTCCCCAGAGTCAAAGGCATTTCATAACACACAATCCATGTGAAGGGACCTCTGATGACAATTCATTTAAAGAGGAGCTCACTAATTACCAGTACTTACTGCTGAGCCTGGAATCATTCGTGTATGCATCAGAGTTCATTCATTCCAGATGCAATACTAGATAAGGAGACTCCTATGAATCAAATAGCTGACTCTGAATAGATTGTGACTGCCATAATCAAACCCTGTGGCTGCCTTCTCCTTACTGGAGGGCTTAGAGGAATGCAGTTTTTTGTTTGTTTGTTTTGAGACACAGTCTCACTGCAATGCCCAGGCTGGAGTACAATGGTGTGATCTCAGCTCACTGCAACCTCCGCCTCCCGGGTTCAAGCAGTTCTCCTGCCTTAGCCTCCTGAGTAGCTGGGATTACAGGCATGCACCATCATGCCCCAGCTAATTTTTGTATTTTGTGTAGAGATGGAGTTTCACCATGTTGGCCAAGCTGGCCTTGAACTCCTGAACTTGGGTGATCCACTCGCTTCGGCCTCCCAAAGTGCTGATATTACAAGCGTGAGCCACTGTGCTCGGCCAGGAATGTGCTTTTAATCATTCCTTAGTGTTTCATGTGGGGACTTGATAACTCACGATAAGGATTCTATCGTAAAAGACAAGCAATACCTGTTGACCTGCTCTTATGTCCCAGGCAGTTTGTAAAACTGTTACATCTGTTCTCTCAATGTGTCACTTCAAACACGATAAGGAAAGAAGTCTTAAACACGGCTGGAAATGTGGAGGAAACAAATACATTAGTGAGCACCCTGGCAGATCCAACCTTATTCTACATGGTTTCTTGTGCTTTCCTTCTGCACCATCAACTCCAGTGTGCGGGTTGCCAGTGCACCAGGCAATTTCCATGTCTTCCTATTGGACACATTTTTTTTTTTTTTTTTGAGACGGATTTCACTCTTATTTCCCAAGATGGAGTGCAATGGCGCCATCTGGGCTCACTGCAACCTCCGCCTCCTGGGTTCAAGTGATTCTTCTGTCTCAGCCTCTTGCATAGCTAGGATTACAGGCACATGCCACCACACCTGGTTTGTATTTTTAGTAAAGACGAGGTTTCATCATGTTGGCCAGGCTGATCTTGAACTCCTGCCTCCAAAAGTGCTGAGATTACCGACATGACCCACTGCCCTCGGCCTGGGACACACTTGCATTCTGCGATTTTATGTAGTACTCTGACACCTGGAATGGGCGCACAAAGAGAAGGAAATACGTCTTCACCTGGCCTGCCTGAAACTTAGATCCCTGTATCCCAGGGCTTACTCAGGATTATAGCATTTGATATAAAATCCTGACTGTAGGCTTTTCTTCAACAGAGTCCCTTTTACTTAGTTATTGACAGTCTGGATACACTTCTGGTGTGACTGTGATCTTTCCAGCTATTTCTTTTCTTTTCTTTTCTTTTCTTTTCTTTTCTTTTCTTTTCTTTTCTTTTCTTTTCTTTTCTCTTCTTTTCTTTTCTTTTCTTTTCTTTTCTTTCTCTCTCTCTCTTTCTCTCTTTCTCTCTCTCTCCTTCCTTCCTTCCTTCCTTCCTTCCTTCCTTCCTTCCTTCCTTCCTTCCTTCCTTCCTTCCTTCCTTCTTTCTTTCTTTCTTTCTTTCTTTCTTTCTTTCTTTCTTTCTTTCTTTCTTTCTTTCT
>NW_022307936.1:0-243 GCF_002776525.5 Piliocolobus tephrosceles | reverse complement strand
TCTTTCTTTCTTTCTTTCTTTCTTTCTTTCTTTCTTTCTTTCTTTCTATCTTTTATGTTCTAGGGTACATGTGCATAATGCGCAGGTTTGTTATATATGTATACTTGTGCCATGTTGGTGTGCTGCACCCATCAACTCGTCAGCACCCATCAACTCGTCATTTACATCAGGTATAACTCCCAATGCCATCCATCCTCCCTCCCCCCTCCCCATGATAGGCCCCGGTATGTGATATTCCCCTTC
>NW_022307935.1:0-1081 GCF_002776525.5 Piliocolobus tephrosceles | reverse complement strand
GATACTTCATATTTGAGAGAAAATCTAGAAACCTGAAAAATGTGACAGAGTTTTATCCAGAAATCAAATACTTCTAAATATAAATCATAATGGAGACAAACCCTAAAAATGTGAAGAATGTTACAAAGCCTTTAAATGTTAGTCACACATTACTGTACACTGTACATAGGAGCATTGATACTGGAGAGTGCCCCTACCAATACAAAGAAAGGGGTATTACATTTAGTCAATGCTCATAGCTTATACTATATGAAAGCAATTATAGTTTGGAAATATTGTAAAAATACAAAGAATGTGGCAAAACCTTTCTGTATAAATTCTACTCAACTTTAAATACTTCATACTTAATTAAAGCATTATACATGTAATTAAGACCTTTTAGAAAACATAAGTCTTTAAAGTGAACAAGAGTATTGATTCTGAAGATAAATATTAAAACTGTAAAGATGGTGTAATCACCTCACTTTGTTCACAGATGTTTTTGTACACATATTTTATGCCAGAGGAAAACCCTGAAGATGCTTCTAAAGCTTTATTAAACATCAGAGAATTTGTATTCAAGAGAAACACTACAAATATATTGAATGTGGAAGAACATTTTTTTCTTGGTCATTTATTATTTTTGTTTGGACAACACATATACATATGTACAAAATACCTACTGTCAGAATCCTCTTTTATAACTTCATTTGATTTATAAAAACAGGACAGCAAAATAACTTAGGTCACTAAAACTGTACAAAAATAAAACTGATTAAACAATCAGCATCTTACAGTATTACAGATCATCTGTTGTGAAAGAACATCTCAGTCTATCCAGGGTACTGCGCTAAATCTATCTGCAAACTGACAAACTAATCAGTTTCTGTAATACCAAATTCCAGATAGAATTCTCAAAAGCAGCATGATGTGGCGCTAAACTTTAGACTTTAAAACTTTAAGCCAGGGCATCATTCCACAATGGGGAAAGGCTGTTTTATTGCCTAACCAAGAAGTGGAGATATATTAACTCTAAAACTATTAAATTTTCCAGAATAGGACAACTACTTACAGTATTAGATAAAACAACTTTTCTTTTTAA
>NW_022307933.1:0-7974 GCF_002776525.5 Piliocolobus tephrosceles | reverse complement strand
GAAAGAATTGTTCAGATCCCAAAAAGTATCTGAGAAACCTGCCAAAAAAAAGAAAAAAAGTCTCATTCTATAAACATAGTAGGCAAAGAGTCAAAAAATCAGCTTAAAAGTAGCTTAGAGATAAGAGGCAGCACAAATCTCTACAGTTGTCCTGTTGTCATCCACGAGTGCCTGATATATAAGTCTTAGGAAACTCATGTCCTCGCCACACTGAACTTGTTCAAGTCATTTGTTGTCGCTGTTCTTGTTTTTATGATTCTGGGTTTTTCTCATTTCGACTCATACTATGTGACTGGATGTCAGGCATTTTGAACTTTATCTTATTGACTTCTGGACATTTTTGCATTTCTACACATAATTTTGAGCTCTATTCTATGATATAGTTAATTGCTGGGTAACAGTTTGGTCTTCTTTGTCTTGCTGCTAAAATTTGTTAGGTGGAACCAGAGCAGCATGTTGCCTAAAACTAATTTTTCACTCAATACTAAGGCAGAATACTTATGACTACTTTATCCAATGCTTCTTTTATTTATCAGATATTTTATTGTGGCTAATAAAAACAGAATTATTCATAACTTTATGTCAGCACTAGATTTTTTTCCAATTCTTTTAGATGGTTATTTCCTCTCCCTTAGTTTCTTCACAACTGCACCTGTAAGTCTTTGCCTTAAGACTTGCGGTGACTCTGTACATTTCTCCAGAATTCTACGTGTAGCTCTCTCCTCTCTGTTACTCTGCCCTGCTTACTCTTGTCACCTTGGCCTTCCTGGGCTCTTAGCTTTATCTCTTCATCTTATGGCGACCATCAGGCTCCACCTGGGTGCCTCATCATGTGTCATGGTCTAAGAACTTCTCAGGTGCTAAGTTAGGTAATCATAAGGCTCACTTCATTTGTTTCCCACCTTGCAGGGATCACTATCATCCATATTTTGATGTCCACTACCTTGAAAACCATTGTCTTGTGTATTTTCTGTAATGTTTGATTTCATAAAGGTGGGTATTTTTTAATCTCTGTTGCTCCATGGTAGTCTAAAGAAGAAATCCCTTTACAATGGATTTTATTTCAAAAAAAAGTCCTCCTCTATAAAGTATTTTCTTCGTATATTAATCTTTTTTCCTAACACATGTACAAATTAGTATTTTCTTCAGAGGGGTTAATTGTTTATTTTGTATTTTCACAGACTGACATGATTTTGTCATTGCCATAGTCATCGTATTGCTAATTTAGAATCTAGTTTCTAGAATCCTCTTCCTTTCATCTTCTCTACTTGCCTCTGGTTAAAGACTACACACAGTACGAAAAATTCCTTTTATTGTCTCAAAACAAATATTCAGTCATTTTTGATATCCTACTTTTATTTCAGGTGAAGCAGTCTCTCTATATTGAGGAAGAGTCAATAAAGATGACTTTTGAATTATGAACTGAAATGTGTTACCCAGTGACACTCAGAAACTGGTTTCAGTTTCACCCTTTAGAGTTATAAAGCACCTATGATACAGAAATTACCCCAAAGTGTTCTTCTTTGAAAGGCCACAGCACTTCGCCCTAAATATTCAAGCAAATAGGTGGTGACAATCTGTCAATATAGTAGGAATTATAGTGTTATGTAGTGGAGCAAATTCTCAGATTCAGTAGAAATTTCATCTGGATAAACTTTAAGAGTTTTTCAAATACTGAGACTCTATGGTACTTATTTTCTGAGACATGCATAGAGTATAGGAGCCTTAGTCCTTTTATGTGCCAATAATACAAAGAAAAAATATCAAAATAAAAAAATTTCACATTTTGACATTTTTATCCTAAAAGTTAATAGTGGTATAGTAGATGTATGTACGTACATGTGTGTTTGTGTGTGTATATTTTTATATACATGCACATATAACGTGTATTAATATATACACATCTATAAATATATGCATGTATATTAATCTGAATTAAATAGTATTCAAACAAAATATTCTACATCTATTCTATGAAGAAAGTCATCAAATTTAATACTTGCTATTTTGTATATCCTTGACAATGGCGTTCTCAGGTAAGCTTTGTTTTTAAGAATATTTTTCAACATAGGCCTGACTAAATCCTGACAGGTGAGTAGATGATGGTCAAAGGAAACTGAGAAGAAAGTTATGTACTTAGAGGTAGTATAATAATATAATAGAGGTAGTCTAATTTCATGTTTCAAAAACATGAAAAAGCAAGAGGGTTTGAGAAACCATAGCCATTTTGTATTAATTGAATGATGAAGTGGGAAATGATTTTACATTAGCATTATACTTCTAGAACAATATTTTCAGCTTGTTCTGAACATTATATTTACTCCTTGAAAGGAATAAACAAGTATGTAGTGATGTCAACTCTGAGATGTTCTTAGGAGGCTGGAGACTGGTCTATCCAAATGAGAGTAATATTCTCTAGAAATGAAAGAGAGAACAACAAAGGTAAACTGTGAAAGGAACTGGAAAAATGACCTGAAGGAAAATGGCAGAGCTTTATCATGCAGATGAACATAATAGAGAAAATATAAATTTATCTTATTAGATTTGACCCACCTATTTTTTTTATTTTTTTCACTCAAGTTTCAGTGAACCTAAGTGAATAAAGATTTACAAATAACTTATTCCTCTGAGAAATGTCAGTGTGTTCTGTAATAAAAGGGGAACACAGTCTAAATCAAAAGGTGCTTTTTTACAGTGACCTCCATGTACTTTCATCTTCAAGTTTCTGCAATGCCGTATTTTGATTGTATTTGAGTGTTAAAATGGAACTCATTCTGTCTCAGTTCAGCTGAGACTACAGAAAGAGGAGAATGGGTACTTAGAACCCCTATGTCCTAAAGCAAGCTGCTGCTAGACAACATATGTATTGCAAAGTGAGGCTATAAAACCTGCTTCTACTAGCATTAGCGGTCGTTCACCCCACCTGTAAAATGGTGGGGTGTGAAGAGTCCATAGAAAGTCCCTTTGGATAGCAAAATTGGAATTCTATGCATTTCCAAGCACTCTAACTTGCCATCCTCTCCATGGGGGAAGTGAGGAGGGCCTTTCCCACTCAAAACAAAGAAGCAAGCAAACAAACAACAACAATAAAACAGGACATCTGTTCACCCTTTGGTGTTCTAATAGTGTTTACCTCTTACCACAAACTGTCTAAAGATGAAAATCATTCTGGAGCTGCACCTAAATAGCACTATAGAGAAAGAAGATTGAGCTGAATTTCCTACTACACTTCAGTAAAGGTGAAGAAAGCACATACTACTCCAAAGATCAGCATTATTAGTGGCAGAGAGACAGCATGGACTGTCTAATAGAGACCCTGCCAAAGAAAAGATGACCAGGAAAAAAGAAACAAACATTGAGAGAGCATGAGGGTGTGGGGTGGGAAGAGATGATCACTGCAGGAAGACTAGGGGCTGGCTAAGGGAGGGGAGTCTTCAATGCTTACCCAGAGAAGAAGAGAACAAGCATGAGAATCATCTCTGAAAGCAAATAAATAAAACCAAAAGACAAAATAGAAACTCTGGAGAGAAAGAAACAACAATTATGTGCTTCCACTTTCTGCAGAATAAATAATTGCCAGATTATAAAGGCAGGCACATGATATGCTTTTCTCCTAGGAAGAGGATAACTAGGTGATAGGATAACACAGACCACACCCATCCTACACTACAGCATTCTAATACTGAGGATGTCCAAGGTAGGTGGTGGGTGTGGTGGTTAAAACTGTTAAAAATTAATTGAAGCACAGAGAACTGCTTTTTTAAAAAAAAAGTTACAATGGACATACATATTAACGTATGAAGTAAGAATGTGCTTGGGACAGCAAGGGACAGAAATAGGAGATTTGCTTGCAGATGCATTCAATGTCAGAAAAAGATCAAATCCAGACAAGTCTATAAAGGGACACAGGCAAAAATAACATTGATTTACAGAGATAAAATAGCTAGGGATAAACCTAAATAGAAATGTGCAATACCTATGTGAAGAAACCTTTAAAATCATTTTAAAGGCCTCAAAGGAAGGCTTGAACAATGTTCTTGAAGAGGAAGGATAAATAATGAAAGGATGTCAACTCTAAGTTGTTAAATTTAGCATGATGCAAATAATAATACCAATAGTTTTTCTCACATCCTTTGAGGGAGAACAAGGACTTGATAAAACAGTTTACTTAAAAAATCATACCAAGAGATGCAAACACCCAAGAAATTTTGAACAAGGAAAAGCAATGGCTAGCCATAATAGATATTAAAACATATTTCCCAATAACTAAGTAGGATTGACATAAATTTTATTGACATGAAATAATATTTTCTGTCTCTAGAAAGGTTAATAAGGAGAATAAGAAGTCCAAAAACAAGCCCAAATATATATAAGGATTGAATATATTTTATAGGGTTGTCTCAAGTCCTGTGGATAATTAACTGAATCATTAGGTCAGTGGTATTAGGAACACTGGGGGTTATTTGGAAAAATTTGAAGGTGGTGTCCTTCTTCTTTGTACATAATATCACAATGAATTCCAAGTGCATCACATATTCAAACATTAAAAAAATGAAAATCATAAAAATACATGAGAAAAACAGAGAATTACTTTATGTCATTCCAGCTGCTGATTCCTTTCTATGATTCAAAACATAGAGGCTATGAAAGGTTATTTTTTAAAGAATAAAGTCAACAGCATTAAAAATATAACATATATGAAGAAATACCATAACCTAAGCCCAAGAACAAATTAAAAGCTGAGAAAACATTTGCAATGTATATTGCAAAGGATTAAGAACTGCCAGAAATAACTAAGAAAAATATTAACAAATCAATAGAAAAATGAACACAGGGTATGAATAGGTAATTCAAATAAATGGAAATGTAAATACCTCTTAAATATTACAGCATGCTCAATCTCAATTTACTAAGAAAATACAAGTAATCTAATGATATTTATTTTTCATCAATCCACATGACCAAAATATGTAAGTCCAGTAACACCATGTTATTGAGGTTGTATAGCAATATTGCCATTGGGAATATAAATTTATAAAATTATCAAAAAGGAAAATTTGACTAACTCTTTTAGATGTATAAATTCAAAGGGTCTTTTAATCCAGTAATTCTAATTCCTCTATTTGGCTCTAGACAAATATTTTCACATATATGACATTATATAATTAAAGCTGCCCAACAATGGAAGAGTTTTATTACACATTCATGTTTTCTAATCAATAGAAACGAAACAACCTTGACTTTATTTCACTATGAATAGTATGTCCTCAAAAAGTAGCTGTCCAAGAAAGCAGCAGTTCCAGAGAAGCCAAATACTTTGAACATGTAGCTATCTCTGACCTCCAGGATAATCAGCAGTTTGTAGGCAAACCATGTCTCATTGTATCTTTTTAGCATTTGGCAGAAGACCTTTTCAAATAGGTGTCCAACAATTGTTTGCTGATGAATAATAGGTGAAAGAACAAAGTGCATTAGCAATAAAGCTATTTTTGCCTCTCTATCTTTCCTAGCTGTATTTAGATTGAAAGCTATGTAGTATTGGGAATTGTCTACTCCCACTGGAATATGAGTTCCTCAACGGGAGAGAGCCTCACAGAATTATCATCATTGTGTTTCAAGCACATAGAACATTGTCATATACAAAGCAGACAACAAATATGGTTTAAGAGAGTGGAATAAATGAAGCAAACATCGTTTCATAGTCCATTTGGCACTGCCATATATTTTCCTTGATATACCTGCCTCTTAATTTCTGTTTAACTCCTGGTTACCATCGGCACTTTGGATAGACATTTTCTAATATCTGACTATTCCCATTTGGGCCAGTTTTACACTGATTCTTTTACTTAGAATATCCAATTATTTTTAGAAATTTTAAAACTTAACAAAATATTTTGCCTCCATAAATAATATTTAATTGAGGATTCTTCCTGAAAACATGCAAATATAAATTTATTTTGCTTTTTAATTTGACATTAACAAAGCCAAGTGCATGTAGAGTAGTTTCAGTAACTACACAGGATTTATAAAAGCCATAGCTACTTGGGTGATGGTAGTAAAGTCACAAAGATAAAAATATTACTTTTGCAGATTAGAATAATTCAGGACATGAAAATTTCCCAGTCATAAAAATACATACAAAAATGAAAAGATGTTCTCTAGAACAATAATAACTCTCTCTACTCATGCCCTTCTATTCTGTATTTCAAGTGTCGTGTCTCTTTCTTTTGATCTTTCATTTATGGCTGAGTTACCTGATCTCTTAGTAAATTATTTAAAGACCCCACCAAATAGAACACGGGTTCTGTTAACAATAAAGATGTAGAGGCAGCCAGGATCAACACAAGGTCAAGCCTTTTCTGCCGGAGTTATGTTGGTCTCATATCTAGACAGTGTTATTGTCTCAAAGCCATTTTAGCAATGATTTGCTGGCCTTGTGGAGACCTTGTTAGGAGTACTGTATTTTAATGGCTACATTAAATTTAATTGTCCCATTATTTAAGGATCTGTCGTATTTTGTCTCTCAAAAAATGACAGCTTTTGGTGATTAAAGATGAGTCCAACTCCATCCCTTCAAGTCTTTTATTGAAGGATGGCTACTAAATAAATAATAATTAATATTTAATAAAATAAACTGAATGATGAAAGTGCCTTTGAGCATGCTCTTCTTCATTCACTGTCCAACTACAATTTGTCACCTTCTAGTCAGAAAACCTCTGCCTTGTTCTGATCCACTCCCTTTGGAGTTGTAAACCACTGTTTCTTACTTTCGTAGCACCACGAGAATAACTATCAGAACAAATTACAATGTGTTATCATCATTGCTTAATTTGTAATATTCTATATGAAAAGTTTTTAAAGATAGGGATAGTATCTTTTACTTTTGTGTCTTTGAATCTACCACAGAATGTGGTTGTGAAAGGAATAAGCACATGAAAAGGATCTTTCAATTAAACCCAGAAGTGTGAACAAAAATATATAAAAATTGACGAATACAAGGAATTATAATGAAAGTTGCAAGCTACTGTTAATAGTTAATTTAACGCTAAGCATGTTTTTATTGTTAATACCACATTTTAATATCAATTTATTATTTACCTAATAGTTGTAGCTAAAATTATACTTTTATTTTAAAGAAACTAACTTCCTTAGGTTTATGCTGTAAAATCCCTTTAGCAGCCTGGAGTCTCTTATGTGTGTGGGGGGGTGCATGCTGTCAATTACCTGACAGTAATGGGTTCATCACTACACCCCAGCACCAGGTACAGTAGATGCAGTATTATCAATGAAGAAAAGCTCACTTCTATTAAGAACCTGTGTGTTTCTAACAACAGTTATGCTATCATTTATTAAATATACCTTATTAGCGCATTTAACTTATAGGAATCTATATTCCTATAATTTAAAGAAAACAAAAAACGTCTCATTTTTACTGATGTATAGCATGTAGAGTAGTGTAAAAACTATAAGCTTTCATGTCTATATGCCATCGAAAATATACACTTGTACATGAGTAGGAAATGATCACCATCCCAGAAACTTCCCTTGTGACCCTCATCAATCTTGACTTCTTTCTCCTCCCCAAACACTCCTATCCTGATATCTGACACATAGGATTCATATTTCCTTTATGTGAAAAGTGTATATGTGGGAGTATATTTATGTCATATTTTATGTCTTTATTTGTAGATAAAAGGTATGAAATTGCACCTTATGTATTATTTCATCTTTTATTATTGTGTATGAGTTGCATCCATATTGTTCCATGTTATATGTAGGAGTAGTTTATTATCATGGCTGTAAAATCTTAGTAATTGAATATTCCACAATGTATATACATAATTATTTTGTTTATGAACATTTCATTTGTTTCCCATTTGGGCCTGTTATAAAAGCACTGTCATATACATTCTTATCCGTATTTTTTGACACATATATACATATACATATATTTCTGTTTGCTCTATATCAAGG
>NW_022307929.1:0-12681 GCF_002776525.5 Piliocolobus tephrosceles | reverse complement strand
TTTTGAGATGGAGTCTCGCTCTGTCGCCCAGGCTGGAGTGCAGTGGCGCGATCTCTGCTCATTACAAGCTCTGCCTCTGGGTTCACCCCATTCTCCTGCCTCAGCCTCCCGAGTAGCTGGGACTACAGGCGCCCGCCACCACGCCTGGCTAATTTTTGGTATTTTTAGTAGAGACAGAGTTTCACTGTGTTAGCTAGGATGGTCTTGATCTCCTGACCTCGTGATCCACCCGCCTCGGCCTCCCAAAGTGCTGGGATTACAGGGATGAGCCACCATGCCTGGCCTCTATTTATTTGTTAAAACTGCATGTGAGCCTTCAGTTATTTCAAATTAAAAATTAACTTTTTAAAAAAATAAGTTAAACATAGGGGCCAGGTGCAATGGCTCACGCCTGTAATCCCAGCACTTTGGGAGGCCGAGGTGGGAAGATCACTTGAGTTCAGGAGTTCGAGACCAGCCTGGTCAATGTGGTGAAACCCTGTCTCTACTACAAATACAAAAAGTTAGCTAAGCGTGGTGATGTGCACCTGTAATCCCAGCTACTCAAAGGCTGAGGCGGGAGGATCCCTTGAACCTGAGAGGGGGAGGTTGCAGTGAGCTGAGATTGCGCCACTGCACTCCAGCCTGGGTGACAGAGCAAGATTCTGTCTCCAAAAAAAAAAAAAAACAAAACAAACAAAAAAAAAAAACCCAAACAAACCAAAGCAAAACAAACAAACAAAAAAATAAGTTAGCTGGGCGCAGTGACTGACCCCTGTAATCCCAGCACTTTGGGAGGCCGAGGTGGGCGGATCACTTGAGATCAGGAGTTCGAGAACAGCCTGACCAACATGGTGAAACCCCAACATGGTGTAATTTTGTAAAACTACAAAAATTAGCCAGGCCTGGTGGCACCTGCCTGTAATCCCAGCTACTCGGGAGGTTGAGGCAGGAGAATCACTTGAACCCAGGAGGCAGAGGTTGCAGTGAGCTGAGATCACTCCACTGCACTCCAGCCTGGGTGACAGAGCAAGACTCCGTCTCAAAAACACAACAAAACTAAAACACCGTAAGTTAAACGTAAGCTGGTCATGGCGACTCACACCTATAATCCCAGTGCTTTGGGAGGTGTAGGAGGGAGGATTGTTTAAGCCTAGGAGGTTGAGGCTGCAGTGAGCTGTGATGGTACCACTGTACTGAAGCATGGGCGACAGAGCAAGACCCTGTCTTTAAAAAAAAAAAAAAAAAGTTAATAAATGAACAGCTGTGCTCCGTCCATTCTGTTGCCTAACGTTCAGCCAAAAAAAAAGGCGGGGGTGGGGTGAACATGCAACAATATGAATGAGCCTCAGATGTATCCGGATTGGTGGGGAAAAGCCATACAAAAAAAGAATGTATACTGTAGGCATCCATTCATCTGGAATCCTAGAAAAAGCAAACTATTTTAACAGGAAGCTGTTCAGCATGTGGTTGGGACAAGAAGGGCAGGGTAGGGCAGGTGAGAGGGATTTTGCAGTGGCACCAGGAAACTCGGGTGGTACCCATTGATGGCCTTGATTGTGCTGGTTTCTCGGGTCTATGCCCATGTCTGAATCTATTAAATTTTACTTTTTGGGTTTTTGTTTTATCTTGTTTTTTGAGATGGAGTCTTGCTCTGTCACCCAGGTTGGAGTGCAGTGGCATGATCTCGGCTCTCTGAAACCTCTGCCTCCTGGGTTCAAGCGATTCTCCTGCCTCAGCCTCCAGAGTAGCTGGGATTACAGGTGCCCGCCATCACACGCGGCTAATTTTTGTATTTTTAGCAGAGACAGTGTTTTGCCGTGTTGGCCAAGCTGGTCTCGAACTCCTAACCTCAGGTGATCCACCCACTTCAGCATCCCAAAGTGCTGGGATTACCGGCGTGAGCCACCATGCTTGGCCTAAATTTTGCTTTTATTACTTAAAATTTTTAAAAAAATTTAACTTTTTTCTTATTTATTTATTTAGAGAGAGAGAGTCTCACTCTGTCACCCAGGCTGGAGGGCAGTGGTGCAATCTTGGCTTACTGTAACCTCTGCCTCCTGGGTTCAAGCAATTCTCCTGCCTCAGCCTCTGGAGTCAAAGCCTGGGATTGCAGGCGCCCGCCACCACGCCCGGCTAATTTTTTGTATTTTTAGTAGAGATGGGGTTTCACCATGTTAGCCAGGATGGTCTGGAGCTCCTGACCTCGTGATCCGCCCGCCTCAGCCTCCCAAAGTGCTGGGATTACAGGTTTGAGCCACCACGCCCGGCCTCATTTGCAGGATATTTTGTCTTTAGAGATGGGGTATCACTTCGTAACCCAGGCTGGAGAGCAGTGGTAGGAACATGGATCATTACAGCCTCAAATTCCCGGGCTCAAGGGATCCTCCCGTCTCACCCTCCTGAGTGGCAGGGATTGCAGTTGCGTGCCACGTACTCGGCTGTAGATCATTTTAGAAATACAAAATTTTGGGCCAGGCGCAGTGGCTCACACCTGTAATCCCAGCACTTTGGGAGGCCGAGGTGGGTGGATCATTTGAGGTTAGGAGTTTGAGACCAGCCTGAAACCCCACCTCTACTAAAAATATAAAAATTAGCTGAGAGGGCCAGGCGTGGTGGCTCACGCCTGTAATCCCAGCATTTTGGGAGGCCGAGGTGGGCGGATCATGAGGTCAGGAGATCGAGACCACCTTGGCTAACATGGTGAAACCGCATCTCTACTAAAAGTACAAAAACTTAGCTGGGCGTGGTGGTGGGCGCCTGTAGTCCCAGCTACTGGGGAGGCTGAGGCAGGAGAATGGCGTGAACCTGGGAGGCGGAGCTTGCAGTGAGCCGAGATCACGCCACTGCACTCCAGCCTGGACGACAGAGCCAGACTTGGTCTCATGTCTCAAAAAAAAAAAAAAAAAAAAAAAAAAAAAATTAGCTGAGGGTGGCAGGTGCCTGTAGTTCCAGCGACTCAGGAGGCTGAGGCAGGAGAATTGCTTGAACCCAGGAGGCGGAGGTTGCCATGAGCCGAGATCCCGCCACTGTACTCCAGCCTGGGTGACAGAGCGAGATTCCGTCTCAAAAAAAAAAACAATTTAAGTATGGAAAACAGATCAGTGGCTGCCAGGAGCTGAGTTGGAAGGAGAGATTAACCACAAGAGGGACCGAGGAATTTTGGGAGGGAAGGGACTGTTCTGCATTTTTAATGTGGTAGTAGTTACACAACCCTATGTGTTTGCATAAACTTGCAGAATTCGCCTGACAGCGTGGCCCTTTTAGGAGGCTGAGGTGGGAGGATCACCTGAGGCCCGGACTTTGAGACTAGCCTGGGTAACATGGTGAAACCCCATCTCTGCAAAAAATACAAAAATTAGCCGGGTGTGGTAGCTTGTGCCTGTAGACCCAGCTACTCAGGAGGTTGATGTGGGAGAATCACTTGAGCCTGGGAGGCAGAGGTGGCAGTGAGCCGAAATTCCAGCCTGGGCAACAGAGCCAGACCCTGTCGCAAAACAACAAACAAACAAACAAAGAAATAAAACAACCCACAAAGAAACACTACAAAAAAACTTGCAGAATTTTGTGGCTAAATTCTACCTTAATCTAAAAAGAAAAGGAAAAAGAGAGCAGCTTTGAGGTTTCCCAAATCTGTTCGAATCCTGTCTTTTTTTTTTTTTTTTTTTGACAGAGTCTCACTCTGTTGCCCAAGCTGGAGTGCAGTGGCGCCATCTCGGCTCACTACAACCTCTGCCTCTCGGATTCAAGTGGTTATCCTGCCACAGCATCCTGAGTAGCTGGGATTACAGGCAAGTGCTACCATGCCTGGCTAATTTTTGTATTTTTAGTAGAGACAGAATTTCACCATGTTGGCCAGGCTGGTCTCGAACTTCTGACCTCAAGTGATCCACCCACCTCAGTATCCCAAAGTGCTGGGATTACAGGTGTGAACCACCACTCCTGGCCAAAGCCTGACTTTTAATCTCTGAGATATGTAGCTTGGGCAAGTAACTCCCCTTCTCTGAGCCTCAGTTTCCTCTTAGGACGGCTAGGAGGAGTGACTGGAAAGTCCTTGGCACAAGGTGAGGTCTGGAGTTGGGACAAAAGCCGCCTCTGTCAGAGTGCTCACAGAACCCCTGGTTGGGTTCATCTAGCACCTGGTGGGTGTTGGAGATAAGTCAGCTCCCTGCCTTCCGGCACTAATGTTCTGAGATCTCATTTTCCAAGAGAACGGATTGTACCAAAATAGCCTCCCAGCCTAGTCTGCGAAGGGGGCGTGCAAGCCACTGGTCGGGCAGGAAATGATTGGCGGGGCAGGCTGGGGCTGTTGTCCCAGTGTGGGTGTGAGAACTCAGAGGATAGGCTCTCAAAGTCCAGGCTAATTTTAGCTGCAAGAGTTACACTTAGTAACTTCCTAGGTCTTGGATTGAGAGAAAGTTTCTTTTTATACCAAAAAAAAATTGTGGTAAAATACACAACATAAAACTTATCATCTTTTTTCTTTTTTTTCTTTTTTGAGACAGGGTCTTGCTCTATTGCCCAGGCTGAAGTGCAGTGGCACAATCACAGCTCACTGCAGCCTTGATGTCCTGGGGTCAATTCATCCTCCCACCTCAGCCTCCCAAGTAGCTGGGACTACAGGCGTGCACCACTATGCCTGGCTAATTTTGTGTATTTTTAGTAGAGACGAGGTTTTACCATGTTGTCCAGGCTGGTCTCGAGCTCCCGAGCTCAAGCAATCCCCGCACCTTGGCTTCTCAAAGTGCTGGGATTACAGGCATGAGCCACCACACACGTCCTAAATTTATTAGCCACATTTAAGTGTATACTTCAGGGGTATTAAGTGTATTCACATTGGCTAGGCGTGGTGGCCCATGCCTGTAATCCCAGCACTTTGGGAGGCCAAGGCGGGTGGATCACTTGAGGTCAGGAGTTCAAGACCAGCCTGGCCAATATGGTGAAACCCCATCTCTACTAAAAATACAAAAATTAGCTGGGCGCAGTGGAACGCACTTGTAATCTCAGCTATTCAAGAGGCTGAGGCAGGAGAATCACTTAAACCCAAGAGGCGGAGGCTGCAGTGAGCCCAGATCCTGCCACTGTACCCTAGCCTGGGCAACAGAGCGAGACTCCATCTTAAAAAAAAAAAAGTATATTCACATTGTTGTGCAACCACCACCATTATCCAGCTCCAGAAATCTTTTCATCTTGCAAAGGTACCCATTAAACACTCACTCCCCACTTCCGTCTTCCAGCTCCTGGCAGCACCATTGTACTTTGTCTCTCTGAATTTGATGACTCTAGGGACCTCATACAGGTACAATCATACAATACAGGTGCTCTCCGATTTACAATTTACAATTTTCTTGACTTTACAATGTTTCAAAAGAGGCCAGGCGCCGTGGCTCACACCTGTAATCCCAGCACTTTGGGAGGCCAAGGCGGGTGGATCACCTGAGGTCAGGAGTTTGAGACCAGCTTGGCCAACATGGTGAAACCCTGTCTCTGCTAAAAATACAAAAAAAATTAGCCAGGCATGGTGGTGGACGCTTGTAATCCCAGGACTTTGGGAGGCCGAGGTGGGCAGATCACCTGAGGTCAGGAGTTTGAGACCAGCCTGGCCAACATGGCGAAACCCCATTTCCACTAAAAATACAAACATTAGCCAGGAGTGGTGGCACGCGCCTGTAATCCCAGCTACTTGGAAGGCTGAGGCAGGAGAATCACTTGAACTGGGGAGGTGGAGGTTGCAGTGAGCCGAGACCATGCCATTGTACTCTAGCCTGGGCGACAGAGCAAGACTCTGAGACTCTGTCTCAAAATAAATAAATAAATAAAATGAAAATAAAATAAATAAAAAATAAATGTTTCGAAAGAGATCCACATTCAGTAGAAACCATGCTTCAAGTACCCATACAACTATTCTATTTTTTATTTTCAGGACAGTATTTAATAAATTACATGAGATATTCAACACTTTATTACAAAATAGGTGTGTTCCCATGATAATACATTTAAAAAACAGGCTTTGTGTTAGTTGATTTTGCCCAAGTGTAGGTTAATGTAAGTTTTCTGAGTACGTTTAAGGTCAGCTAGGCGAAGCTATGATGTTCAGTAGGTTAGGTATATAAAAATGCCTATTTTTTTATTTTTTATTTTATTTTTTTTTGAGACAGGTTCTTGCTCTGTCGCCCAGGCTGGAGTCGTGCAACGGTGTGATCTTGGATCACTGCAACCGCCGCCTCCTGGGCTCAGGTGATCCTCCCACTCAGCCTCCTGAGTAGCTGGGATTACAGGTGAGCGCCACCATGCCTGGCTAATTTTTTGTATTTTTAATAGAGATGGGGTTTCATCATGTTGCCCAGGGGCTGACCTCGAATTTCTGGGCTCAAATGATCCTCCTGCCTCAGCCTCCCAGAATGTTGGGATTACAGGTGTGAGCCACTGTGGTGCAATTATCTCACACTACAGCTTCAAACTCCTAAGCTCAGTTGATCCTCCTGCCTCAGCCTCCCAAGTAGCTGGGACTACAGGTGTACACTACCACACCTGGCTAATTTTTAAAATGTTTTATAGAGATGAGGTCTCACTATGTTGTCCAGGCTGGTCTCGAATTCCTGGCCTCAAGTGCTGCTCCCACTTTGGCCTCACAAAGTGCTGGGATTACAGGTGTGAGCCACCACGCCCAGCCATAAGCAGGTATTTTACATATAATACATCCTCAAGGTGGTTTGTTACTCTCATTTTATGGAAAATAAATGAGGCTGAGTGCTAGGGTGAGTTAATGTCAGTCACCTACTACTGAGAGTGAGTAAGAATTGAAATCCAGTCTTGGCGCTGGGCTCACACCTGTAATCCCAACACTTTGGGAGGCCGAGGCAGGCAGATCACCTGAGGTCAGGAGATTGAGACCAGCCTGGCCAACATGGTGAAAGTCCGTCTCTACTAAAAATATAAAATATCACCCAGGTAAGGTGGCACATGCCTGTAATCCCAGCTCCTCGGGAGGGTGAGGCAGGAAAATCGCTTGAGCCTGGGAGGCAGAGGTTGCAATGAGCTGAGATCGTGCCACAGCATTCCAGCTTGGGTGACAGAGTGAGAAGACTCCATTAAAAAAAAAAAAAGAATTGAAATCCAGGCCCATCTCATTCTAAAGCTATGCTTTTTCTTGTACATTTCACTTCTCTGATTCTCTTTAGGAATGTGTAAGATACATGCATGGGAAAAAGTCAGCATTACCCTCGACACTGAGCAGGTATCAGCAAATAATACCTAGAACAGGCATCAGCAAAGGCAAGTTCTCATCCTGCTCTGCTGGTTCCCAGATCATCATCCCTGGTGACCACAGACGTGGGTGGTTATGATTGCATTTACACTGTACTTTCTTGTTAGCGCCTGCCTGAAGGCATGTAGAAAAACTCCCAATTCAATTAGTGGAGGAAATTGAGGCCATTGAATCCAGCTGAGAGGTGAAAGTGACTGCACAAAGACAGATGTTGGCAGGCCTGAGTTTGAACTCTGGTTTTGCAACTAACTTGCCGTATGACCTTTGGTGAACCCTTCCTGGCTGATTGAAAATGTTGAACTAGGCTGGGCCCGGTGGCTCACGCCTATAATTCCAGCACTTTGGGAGGCCGAGGCGGGCAGATCACCTGAGGTCAGGAGTTCAAGACCAGCCTGGCCAACATGGCGAAATCCCATCTCTACTAAAGGTACAAAAATTAGCCGGATGTGGTGGCAGGCACCTGTAATCCCAGCTACTCAAGAGGATGAAGCAGGAGAGTGACTTGAACCCAGGAGGTGGAGGTTACAGTGAGCCGAGATCAAGCCACTGCACTTCAGCCTGGGCGACAGAGCGAGACTCTGCCTCAATTAAAAAGAAAAAAAAAAAAAAAGAAAAGAAAAATGTTAAACTAGGTAGGTCAAGGGTGTGTAAACCATGGCCCACGGACCAAATCTGGCCCCTACTTGTGTTTGTAAATAAAGTTTTCTTGGCACACGGTCATGCTCATTTGTTTACTTATCGCCTATAGAGAGTTTTTTTTTTTTTTAAGACGGAGTTTCACTCTTGTTGCCCAGGTCGGAGTACAGTGGTATGATCTCGGCTCACTGTAACCTCTGCCTCCCAGGTTCAAGCGATTCTTTTGCCTCAGCCTCCTGAGTAGCTAGGATTACAGGCACCTGCCACCACGCCTGGCTAATTTTTGTATTTTTAGTAGAGACGGGGTTTTGCCATGTTGACCAGGCTGGTCTGGAACTCCTGACCTCAGGTGATCTGCCCACCTCGGCATCCCAAGGTGCTGGGATTATAGGCCTGAGCCACTGTGCCTGGTACCTGTAGTGGTTCTTGTGCTACAACAGCAGAGTTGAGTGATTTCAACAGACCACCTCACCTGCACAGCTGAAAATATTCACTCTCTGGCCCTTTGCAGAAAATGTTGACCAGCGCCTGGACTGGACGATGCTGAAGAGCCCTTCTAACTCTAAATATCTGATAATTCATAGAAGAAATGAACGTTGCAATTAACTAGGCAAAAACCAAGAGAAATTTATCAAACTCTGAGTTGCACAAATGGGTATCTCACCATCCCTCAAATGTCCATGTTTCCTCAATAGAAACCGAACATGGGGCTGGGTGTGGTGGCTCACACCTGTAATCCCAGCACTTTGTGAGGCAGAGGAAGGAGGATCACTTGAGGCCAGGAGTTAGGACCTGCCTGGCCAACATGGTGAAACCCTATCTCTATTAAAAATACAAAAATTAGCCAGGTGTGGTGGTACAGGCCTGTAATCCCAGCTACTCAAGAGGCTGAAGCACAAGAATTGCTTGAACCTGGGGGGCAGAGGTTGCAGTAAGCCGAGATCGTGCCACCGTACTCCAGCCTGAGTGAGACAGTGAGACTGTCTCAAAACAAACAAGCAAAAACAAAACAAAACAACAACAACATGGGTCTGAGGCCAGGCATGGTGGCTCACGCCTGTAATCCCAACATTTAGGGAGGCTAAGGTGGATGCATCGCTTGAGCCCTGGAGTTTTTGAGACCAGTCTGGGCAACGTAGCAAGAGCTCATCTTTACAAATATAAACAAAAATTAGTCTGGCATGGTGGCGTGTGTCTGTGGTCCCGGCTAACGTGGGAGGCAAAGGTGGAGGGTCTCTTGAGCCTGGGAGGCAGAGGTTGCAGTGACCTGAGATCATGCCACTGCACTCCAGCCTTGGTGTCAACGTGAGACCTTGTTTCAAAAGAAAAAAAAAAGTCATTGGTCTGTCTTACACTGGGAATGGTTCTACTCATTCATGCCTACAATATGCATTGATCATTTGGAAAATATTAGTTCAATGAGTGATGCAGATGTTGTCCCATTACACTATTTTGTATCAAAAAGTCCTATTCATTAATAGCACTATTCGTCTCATCAGAAAAGCGTGCAGTGGTGCAATCATAGCTCATGTAGCCTTGACCTCCTGGGCTCCAATGATCCTCCCACCTCAGCCTCCTTGGTAGCTGGGACTATAGGTGCACATGCCAGCACGTCGGGATAATTTTTTTAAAAAACTTTTTTTGTAGAGACAGGGTTTCACTTTGTTGCCCAGGCTGGTCTCAAACTCCTGATCTCAAGTGATCTTCTCGCTTCAGCCTCCCGAGTAGCTGGGATTACAGGCTTAGAAAAGTCTTTAAATGTCAAGAAGCTGCCAGACTCACAGTGGCGGCTACACATTTTCCAAAATTCTGATTTCCCCTTAAAAGCTTGAATTTTATTGTTGGCAACAAAACCTGAAATTATTTTCCTTGAAGTGACAGGCTCATTTTGTTCATTTTTGAGAAAATGTCTGCCAAGCAGTCACATCTAAATCACAGCTTGTCAGACATTTCTAGTAAAAATGGTGTTACCCGAGAAAGGCCACTAGCTTGGCTGTGGAGGCAGCAAACACTCATTCCATCACGTTTTCTAGAGATGACCAATGACTGAATCCTCAGCAGGGGAATTTTACGTAGACCTCCCGTATCGCTAATCAGAATATGAAAAAGACATGCCTCTCCCATTATGGGGCAAATTTTTCCCCCCAAAAGATACATTGAAGCCAGGCTGGGCACAGTGGCTCACACTTGTAATCCCAGAACTTTGGAAGGCTGAGGCGGGTGGATCACAAGGTTAGGAGTCAAGACCACACTGGCCAACATGACAAAACCCTGTCTCTACTAAAAAAATACAAAACTTAGCTGGGCATGGTGGCAGGCGCCTGTAATCCCAGCTACTCGGGAGGCTGAGGCAGGAGAATCGCTTGAACCTGGGAGGCGGAAGTTGCAGTGAGCCGAGATCGCACCACTACACTTCAACCTGGGCAACAGAGTGAGACTCTGTCTCGAAAAAAAAAAAAAAAAAGGAAGAGAGGGTGGGGAACAAGGGCTCAAAAACTTCCTTTTGGGTACCGTGTTCACTATCTGGGTGACAGGAGCAATGGAAGCCTAAACCTCAGCATCATGCAATATATTCTTATGACAAACCTGCGCATGTAACCCCTGAATCTAAAATAAAAATGGAGGCCAGGCATGGTGGCTCACGCCTGTAATCCCAGCACTTTGGGAGGCTAAGGCAGGTGGATCACCTGAGGTCAGGAGTTCGAGACCAGCCTGGCCAACATGGTGCATCCCCGTCTCTACTAAAAATACAAAAATTAGCTGGGCATGGTGGCATACGCCTGTAGTCCCAGCTACTTGGAAGGGAGGCTGAGGCAGGAGAATCACTTGAATCTGGGAGGTGGAGGTTGCAGTGAGCTGAGATCATGACATTGCACTCCAGTCTGGGCGACAAGAGCAAAACTCTGTCTTATAAATAAATAAATAAATACAAATAAACAAAGGAAATTTAAAGAAAGAAAGAAATGGTGCTTACTGTCTGTGTCCTCACATGACAGAACGAGAGAAAGCAGCTCTCTGGGACACTCTGTCTTCTTTGTTGTGGTTTTTGAGAGAGTCTCACTCTGTCCCCTAGGCTGGAGTGCATGAGTGAGATTATAACTCACTGAAGCCGACTTCCTGGGCTCAAGTGATCCTCCCACTTCAGCCTCCCAAGTAGCTGAGACTACAGGTGCGCACCACCTCGCCCAGCTAATTTTTGTGTTTTTTGGTAGAGACAGGGTTCTGCCATGTTGCCCAGGTTGGTCTCGACCTCCTGGGCTCAAGTGATACTCCCACTTTGGCCTCCCAAAGTGCTGATATTACAGGCATGAGCCTCTGTGCCTGATCTGAACCTGTCTATTTTTACCTGATGTGTTACCCTGAGATATTTTCTGCAGTGTTACACCGTGTCTGTGAACCATTTGATAGGTAGTGGCCAGCCACATGTGCCCATTTACATTTACACAAATGACAATTACATAAAATGGAAAACCTTTCTCGGTGGAATTAGCCTCATTTTGTCACCACACGTGACTGGTGGCTGCTGGACAGCGCTCATAGGGAATATTCCCGTCATCACAGAAAATTCTGTCAGACAGCGCCTCCCTAGAAAATTCCTAATCAACACCTAAAAATAAAAATGAGGTCACAGGCAAGGCATGGTGGCTCACACCCGTAATCCCAGCACTTTGGGAGGCTGAGGCGGGCACGTCATTTGAGGTCAGGAGTTTTGAGACCAGCCTGGCCAACACGGCGAAACCCACCTCTAGTAAAAATACAAAAATTAGCCAGGCGTGGTGGTATATGCCTGCAATCCCAGCTGCTCGGGAGGCTGAGGTGGAAGGATCACTTGAACCTAGGAAGAGGAGGTTATAGTGAGCCGAGATTATGTCACTGTACTCCAGCCTGGGTGACAGAGTGAGACCCCATCTCAAAAGAAAAAAAAAAGAGGTCCCTATAATACATTCATGTGGGAAAAAATTCAGAGCTATGAAGGCGGGAGGAGTGAAACGCAAGTTGGCCCCCAGCACACCTCCCCAGAAATCCCTTTTTCCCCTTACTCGAATATCCTTTTAGAAATATTCTTTCCAGCCTGGCGGGCATGGTGGCTCACGCCTGTAATCCCAGCACTTCGGGAGGCTGAGGCAGGAGGATCGCTTGAGCCCAGGAGATCAAGGCTGCGAAGTAAAAACGGGGCTAGGTGTGGGAACTCATGCCTGTAATCCCAACACTTTGGGAGGCCAAGGCAAGAGGATTGGCTGAGCCTAGGAATTAGAAACCAGCCTGATATCTGAGCTGTGATCAAGTCACTGCACTCCAGCATGGGTGACAGAGTGAGACGCTGTCTCAAAAAATAAACAAATAAATAAAATAATAATAAAAAGAAACATTATTTTCATATGTAAGCATGCCACTTCTTTTGCCCATCTTGTTTTTTCTTTCTTCTTCTTCTTTTTTTTTTTTTTTTTTGAGGTGGAGTCTCGTTCTGTTGCCCAGGCTGGAGTGCAGTGTCGAGATCTCGGCCCACTGCAAGCTCCGCCTCCCAGGTTCAAGCAATTCTTCTGCCTCAGCCTCCCAAGTAGCTAGGACTACAGGTGCCTGCCACCGTGCCTGGCTAATTTTTGCATTTTTAGTAGAGATGGGATTTCACCATATTGGCCAGGCTGGTCTCGAACTCCTGACCTTGTGATCCACCCGCCTCAGCCTCCCAAAGTGCTGGGATTACAGGCGTGAGCTACCACGCCTGGCCGCCGCCTCCTCCTCCTCCTCCTCCTCCTTCTTCTTCTCCTTCTCCTTCTCCTTCTCCTTCTTCTTCTTCT
>NW_022307928.1:865-10497 GCF_002776525.5 Piliocolobus tephrosceles | reverse complement strand
CTGGGCGACAGAGCGAGACTCTGTCTCAAAAAAAGAAAAAAAAAAAATAGTGGAACAGAAAAAAATAAGAAAGATAAAGGGCAGGATCAAAAGCAGTGGGTGGCAAAGTTGGGTGCTTGGACACAGGACCCCAATTCTCAGCCTCAGCTCCTGGCCTCCCTTGGGTGCTGTCCAGGTGCTGGACCTCAACCACCAGAGGGCAGCAGGGCCCAAGGAGAAGCACCCTCCCCACTCCCCGCGCAGCCCGTGGGGCAGGTGTGGCGATCTGTCCCATTGCTCCTGCCTGGGGTATGTTTAGCAACAAGTAACTGCCACCAGCCCCACCCACTGAGCCCTGCCTGCCCCACCAACATTTTACAGAAATAAAACTGGGGCTCAGAGTGGCTGAGTAAGTTGACCATTCAGTTAGTCTAGGCAGACCCAAAAGAAAAGCAGGTGGTCCTGAATCAGTTGTGGTTCTAAGGTCAGAAAGATGTGGGTTTAAATCGCCCCCTGCACCTACCAACTGGCAGGATTCTTGTCAAGTGTCAGGCGGGCCTGGATGGAGTGCGATCAAACGTGGGAAACGCAATAAGAGCACCAATGCTGTTCTCTCCTGATCCCACCCCAGAATTTGCAACGCAGTTCAGGGAGATGATCAAAATACTTAAAAGAGTGTTAAGGAACCCCGAGAGAGTGATCCCAGAAAGCAAGGTGCTGTGGGCAGGCACCAGGGGGCACGCCCCACTGCGTGTGGCCAGAACAATCCTGGAAGGTTGCCAGAGAAGGGGTGGAGCTGGAGGACCCTGCGGGGCAGGCTGGATAGCTGGCGGGACTTTCCTGCTGGAGAATAAACCCATGCAGAGACCCAGCCCCTATGTGGGGCGCTGGGAAAGGTTTTGGAGCTGTGTGCTCCTCCTCCTCCTCCCAACAGCGAAGGGCTGCTGCCTCCACAGTGCCAAGAAGTGACACCTCTCCGGAGCTTCTGGCTGGCCTAGCCCAGCCACTTTAGACACCATGAGCTCTCCAGCTCTTTTCACTTCCCCACCCCCTCTGTTGAGAATCAAAAAAGAAATGGCCTGATAAATACTTTTTTATTTTTAGCGGCAGAATCTCACTCTGTCACCCAGGGTGCAGTGCAGTGGCGCTATCCTAGCTCACTGTAACCTCAAACTCCCCGGGCTGCAGTGATCCTCCCGCCTCAGTTTCCTGAGTAGCTGGGATCACAGGCATGTGCCAACATGCCTGGCTAATTTTTTTTTTTCTTTCTTTTTTTGAGACTGACTTTCGCTCTTGTTGCCCAGGCTGGAGTGCAGTGGTGTGACCTCAGCACACTGCTACCTCCATCTCCCAGGTTTAAGCGATTCTCCTGCCTCAGCTTCCTGAGTAGCTGGGATTACAAGCATGTGCCACCACGCCCTGTTAATTTTGTATTTTTAGTAGAGACGGAGTTTCTCTATGTTGGTCAGGCTGGTCTCAAACTCCTGACCTCAGGTGATCCTCCTGCCTTGGCCTCCCAAAGTGCTGAGATTACAGGTGTGAGCCACAGCACCCAGCCTATGCCTGGCTTTTTTATTTTTTATTTTTTGTAGAGATGGAGTCTCACTATGTTGCCCAACCTGGTCTCGAACTTCTAGGCTCAAATCTGCCTTGGCCTCCCAAAGGGCTGGGATTACAGGCGTGCACCTGGCCAAGAATTTTTCATTTTTTATTTATTATTATTATTATCATTATTATTATTATTTTGAGATGGAGTTTTGCTCTTGTTGCCCAAGCTGGGGTGCAATGGCACAATCTCAGCACACTGCAACCTCCACCTCCCGGGTTCAAGCAATTCTCCTGCCTCAGCCTCCCAAGTAGCTGGGATTATAGGCGCATGCCACCATGCCCAGCTAATTTTTGTATTTTTAGTAGAGACGGGGTTTCATCATGTTGTCCAGGCTGGTCTTGAACTCCTGACCTCAGGTGATCCGCCCACCTCAGCCTCCCAAAGTGCTGGGATTACAGGCATGAACCACTGTGCTCGGTCAATAATTTTTGTTTCTTTTTTGAAACAGAGTCTTGCTCTGTTGCCCAGGCTGGAGTGCAGTATTGAGATCTCAGCTCACTGCAACCTCCGTCTTCTGGGTTCAAGTGATTCTCCTGCCTTAGCCTCCGTAGTAGCTGGTATTACAGACATGTGCCAGCACCCCCCGGCCTGCCAAGAATATTGTATACCATTGTCCCTCATCACATCCCCTAGGACCAGCTCCCTGAAAGTTCCCAATCCCCTCACCTACATCCTCCCCTCCCCGCTGCCCTCAGGCCCATCATCCAGGAGGGAGTCATACCACCCTGATCACATCTTGGAGGGTCGCAGCAGAGTCCAGGTGCAGCCTTCCCCCTAGGGCATTAACAGCACTACCTCAGCTTCTCTTTCACCACTTCCTTCTCCCCCTCCCTCCCTCACTCCTCCCACCCAGGAGCTCCTCCTAAATGAACTATCCTTCCTTATCCACAATTTTGTTTACCCATGGTTAACCTTAACCCAAAACTATTAAATGGAAAATTCTAGAAATAAACAATTCGTAATTCTTCTTTTTTTTTTTTTTTTTTTTTTTTTTTTTGAGACACAGTCTCACTCTGTCACCCAGGCTGGAGTGCAGTGGCGTGATCTCCACCCACTACAACCTCCACCTCCCTAGTTCAAGCGATTCTCCTGCCTCAGCCTCCCAAGTAGCTGGGATTACAGGCATGTGCCACCATGGCCAGCTACTTTTTGTATTTTTAGTAGAGACAGAGTTTTGCCATGTTGGCCAGGCTGATCTTAAACTCCTGACCTCGGGTGATTCCCCCACCTCAGCCTCCCAAAGTGCTGGGATTCCAGGAGTGAGACACCAAGCCTGGCCATAAGTTTTCAATTGTGCACCATTCTAAGTAGCGTGATGACATCTCCCCAGTTTCCACTCTGTCCTTCCTGGTAGACGCTACCTATTAGTGTCGAGTCATTACATCAGTTACTTAGTTGGGATCCACTATGGTATGGCAGTGCTAGTTTCAAGTGACCCTTACTGTATTTAACA
Organism: Piliocolobus tephrosceles; assembly: GCF_002776525.5. NCBI lineage: Eukaryota > Metazoa > Chordata > Mammalia > Primates > Cercopithecidae > Piliocolobus > Piliocolobus tephrosceles. The sequence goes on along the minus strand of NW_022307928.1, from coordinate 7,456 downwards.
ATGGCCCCAGGGAACAAGAGTAGTGATGCTGGCAATTCTTATATGCCAAAGAGCAACTGTAGAGAGCTTCCTTTCACTGAAAAGGTTAAAGTTCTCAACCTAAGAAAAGAAAAAAAATCGAATGCTGAAGTTGCTAAGATTTGTCATAAAAATGAATCTCCTGCCAGGCACGGTGGCTCACGCCTGTAATCTCAGCACTTTGGAAGACTGAGGCGGGTGGATCACCTGAGGTCAGGAGTTCGAGACTAGCCTGGCCAAGATGATAAAACCCCATCTCTACTAAAAATGCAAAAAATTAACCGGGCATGGTGTTGTGTGCCTGTAATCCCAGCTACTCAGGAGGCCGAGGCAGGAGAATCCCTTGAACCTGGGAGGAGGAGGTTTCAGTGAACTGAGATCAAGCCACTGCACTCCAGCCTGGGCAACAAGAATGAAAAAAAAAAAAGTACATAGTGCTTACTACATGCCTGACACTTTTTTGAGACAGGATCTCACTCTGTTGCCCAGGATGGAGTGCTGTGGTTCAATCACAGCTCACTGAAGCCCCAACCTCCTGGGCTCAAGTGGTCCTCTCACCTCAGCATCCTGAGTAGCTTGGACTAGAGGAGCATATCACCATGGCTAATTTTTTTTTTTTTTTTTTGAGAAACAGGGACTCACTATGTTGCCCAGGCTGGTCTCAAACACCTGGACTCAAGTAATCCTCCTGTCTCAGCCTCCCAAAGTGTTGAGATTACAGGCATGAGTCCCCATGCAATGCTTTTTTGTTTTTTTTTTTTCTTTTTTTAATATATTTTTTAGTCCAGGCGCAGTGGCTCATGCCTGTAATCCCAACACCTTGGGAGGCTGAGGCAGAAGGATCACTTGAGGTCAGGAGTTCGACACCAGCCTGGCCAACATGGTGAAACCCTGTCTCTACTGAAAATACAAAAACCAGCTGGGCATGGTGATGCATGCCTGTAATCCCCACTACTCGGGAAGTTGAGGCAGGAGAATGGCTTGAACCCGGGAGGCGGAGGTTGCAGTGAGACGAGATGGTGCCATTGCGCTCCAGCCTGGGCGACAGAGCGAGACTCCATCTCAAAAAATAAAACAAAAGCCGGGCGTGGTGGTGCTCGCCTGTAATCCCAGCACTTCGGAGGCCGAGGCAGGCAGATCGCTTGAGGTCAGCCTGGCCAATATGGTGAAACCCTGTCTCTACTGAAAATACAAAAATTACCTGGGAGTGGTGGCATGTGCCTGTAATCCTAGCTACTCGGGAGGCTGAGGCAGGAGAATTGCTTGAACCCAGGAGGCAGAGGTTGCAGTGAACCAAGATTGTGCCACTGCACTCCAGTCTGGGCGACAGAGTGAGACTCTGTCTTAATAAATAAATGAATAGGGCCGGGCGCGGTGGCTCAAGCCTGTAATCCCAGCACTTTGGGAGGCCGAGACAGGCGGATCACGAGGTCAGGAGATCAAGACCATCCTGGCTAACACAGTGAAACCCCGTCTCTACTAAAAAAAAAAAAAATACAAAAAAAACTAGCCGGGCAAGGTGGCGGGCGCCTGTAGTCCCAGCTACTCGGGAGGCTGAGGCAGGAGAATGGTGTGAACCCGGGAGGCGGAGCTTGCAGTGAGCTGAGATCCGGCCACTACACTCCAGCCTGGGCCACAGAGCAAGACTCCGTCTCAAAAAAAAATAAAAATAAAAATAAATAAATAAATAAATAGGCCGGGTGTGGTGGCTCACACCTGTAATCCCATCACTTTCAGAGGCCAAGGCATGGATCACCTGAGGTCAGGAGTTTGAAACCAGCCTGGTCAACATGGAAAAACCCCGTCTCTACTAAAAATATAAAAATTAGCTGAGCATGGTGGCGCGTGACTGTCATCTCAGCTACTGGGGAAGCTGAGGCAGGAGAATTGCTTTAACCTGGGAGGTGGAGGTTGCAGTGAGCCGAGATCACACTATTGCACTGCAGCCTGGGCAACAAGAGCAAAACTCTGACTCAAAAAAAAAAAAAAAATTATTTTTAACCCTCATTTCTTCTGCAACAACACTTCTAATACCAACTCATTAAACCTTCATTTCCACCCCGCAACGTGGGCACAGTTAGCAGCAGCCCCATTTTAAAGATGAGAAAACTGAAGGGCAAAGGGGTTAAGAAATTTGTCCGAAATCACAAGCTGACAAGGGACATTCAGCATTTGAATCCAGGCTAGATGGTCCCAGACCGCACGGTGTGTCCAGGCGATGCGTGGAGACAGCAGGTCCACAGTGTCCAGTGGTCTGTAACCCAGGCTGTGGGGGCCTGCTCCCAGCCCTGTCACTGATGCAGAGTGATCAGATAGCCTTCCCACAAGGCCCTTTTCTGCTGAAATTAACAAGCCCCTTTTGACGTCTGAAGCTTCTTAAGAGCTCTCACTGGTTCAGACCCTATATTAAAGAGAAATTGAGGACAGGCATGGTGGGGCATGCCCATAATCCCAGCCCTTTGGGAGGCCAAGGTAGGAGGATCGCTTGAGGCCAGGAATTGGAGACCAGCCTAGGCACACAGGGAAACCCCCATCTGTACAAAATATTTTTTAAAAAAACAGCCAGGCAGGGTGGCATGTGCCTGTAGAACCAGCTATTCAGGAGGCTGAGGTGAGAGGATCACTTGAGCCCAGGAATTCAAGGTTATAATGAACTATGATTGCACTACTATACTCCAGCCTGGGTGACAGACTAAGATCCTGTAATGTAAAAAACAAAAGAAAAAGTAAGAGAAAAACTGCAAAACATTTAAAAATAGTATATGTGTGTGTGTGTGTGTATATATATATATATATGGCAGAGTCTCGCTCTGTTGCCCACGCTGGAGTGCAGTGGTGCGATCTCGGCTCACTGCAACCTCTGCCTTCAACTGAGTTCAAGTGATTCTCCTGCCTCAGGCTCCTGAGTAGCTGGGATTACAGGCACCCACCATCACGCCCAGCTAATTTTTGTCTTTTTACTAGACAGGGGGTTTTGCCATTTTGGCCTTGAACTCCAGGCCTCAGGTGACTCACCCGCCTCAACCTCCCAAAGTGCTGGGATTACAGGTGTGAGCCACCATGCCTGGAGAAAAATAGGATTTAAATTACTCTAAGTTTTATGGCCTTTGAAAACAACTTGATAATTTGCATATTTTATTTTCTTTTTTTCCCCATTAAAAAAACCCTTGCATAGTTGTAATCACACTCTCATGCCTTTTTTGTTTGTTTTTGTTTTCAAAAGACAGGTCTTGCTGTGTCACTTAGGCTGGAGTGCAGTGGGGTAAACCTAGCTTACTGCTGTAACTTGGAACTCCTGAGCTAAGGGATCCTCCTGCTGAGGCCTCTTAAGTAGATGAGACTATGGCACGTGCCACCTCACCCAGCTAATTTTTTTTGTTGTTTTTTAGATGGAGTCTGGGATTATAGGTGGGTGCCACCACGCTCAGCTAATTTTTGTATTTTTAGTAAAGATGAGGTTTCACCATGTTGATCATGCTGGTCTCAAACTATCTACCTCAGGTTATCCACCGCCTCGGCCTCTCAAAGTGCTGGGATTATAGGCGTGAGCCACCGCGCCCATCCACCCAGCTAATTAAAAAAAATTTTTTTTGTAGGCTGGGCGTGGTGGCTCACGCCTGTAATCCTAGCACTTTGGAAGGCTGAGGCAGGCACATTCCCCTCGAGGCCAGGAGTTCCAGACCAGCCTGGCCAACATGCTGAAACCCCATCTTTGCTAAAAATATAAAAATTAGCCAGTGTGAGCCGGGCATGGTGGCTCAAGCCTGTAATCCCAGCACTTTGGGAGGCCGAGACAGGAGGATCACGAGGTCAGGAGATCGAGACCATCCTGGCTAACACGGTGAAACCCCGTCTCTACTAAAAAATACAAAAAACTAGCTGGGCGACGAGGCAGGCGCCTGTAGTCCCAGCTACTTGGGAGGCTGAGGCAGGAGAATGGCGTAAACCCGGGAGGTGGAGCTTGCAGTGAGCTGAGATCCGGCCACTGCACTCCAGCCTGGGTGGCAGAGCGAGACTCCGTCTCCAAAAAAAAAAAAAAAATTAGCCAGTGTGGTGGCGTGTGCCTGTAATCCTAGCTATTTGGGTGGTTGAGGCACGAGAATCGCTTGACTCCAGGAGACTGAGGTTGCAGTGAGCCAAGATTAAGCACTGCAGCCTGAGTGACAAAGCAAGACTATGTCTAAAAAACAAAAAATTTGTAGAGATCATATTGCCCAGGCTGGTCTCAAACTGCTAGCCTCAAGCAATCCTCCCACCTCAGTCTCCCAAAGTGCTGGGATTATAGACGTGATCCACTACATTTGGTCTCAGAATTGTTAAAGGGGATCCAAGACAAAGGTTTGTTTGTTTGTTTATTTATTTCGTTGATGTTGTTGTTTTGAGAGGGAGTCTTGCTCCCTCAGGCTGGAGTACAGTGGTGCTATCTTGGCTCACTGCAACCTCCGCCTCCCGGGTTCAAGTAATTCTCCCATCTCAGTCTCCCAAGTAGATGAGATTACAGGTACCCGCCACCACACCTGGCTAATTTATTTATATTTTTAGTAGAAACAGGGTTTCACCATGTTGGCCAGGCTGGTCTCGAACTCCTGCCTCAAGTGATCTGCCTGACTCGGCCTCCCAAAATGCTGAGATTACAGGCATGAGCCACCACGCCCGGTTATTTTTATTTTTATTTAAAAATTTAAATTTTTTTTTTTGTGTTTTGAGACAGGGTCTCTGTCGCCCAGGCTAGAGGGGAGTGTCACGATCTCAGCTCGCTGCAACCTCCACCCCTCGAGTTCAAGTGATTTTCCCCCTCAGATTCTAGAGTAGCTGAGACTACAGGCACACACCACCACACCTGGCTAATTTTTGTATTTTTGGTAGGGATGGGGCTCCACCAGGTTGGCTAGGCTAGTCTCAAATTCCCGCCCTCAAGTGACCTGCCTGCCTTGGCTTCCCAAAGTTCTGGGATTACAGGTGTGAGCCACCACGCCCGGACCAGGACAAAGGTTTTACAAAAAAAAACTTACTGATTTTTCCAATGATACTCTTGGTTTCAGATACATTGATTCATTGTCTGATCAAGATTAGATAATTATGGCCAACCCATTGGCTGGGGCCTCAGTTTCCTCTTCTGTAGTGATGATATTATCTCCAGTGAGTAGGGGGAAAAGGTCATATGGGGAATTCCGGACATAACAGAGGACTTGGCCCTTGTGAGTGCTCAGTAGAAGACAGCCTCGTGGATATTTTAGGGAGGCTGCTTTGTCATCAGCGATGTCATAGTAGCCCATGGAGTAAGCCCAGAGGGCAGTTGTGCTGCTCAGCTTCCAGCCTTGCTTCGGGCCTTTCAGGGCGTTGCTTTTCATCTCCTGCCAGTCTAGTCATCAAGGACTGTTTAGGGCTCACCTCAAGCACCTCCTTTGGCGGGGCCATGCTCTATCACTTTAACAACCCTAGGCCAGGCGCCATGGCTCACGGCTGTAATCCCTGCACTTTGGGACACCGAGGCGGGTGGATCACCTGAGGTCAGGAGTTCGAGACCAGCCTGGTCAACATTCTCTAATAAGAAAAAAATATATAAAAAATTACCTGGGCATGGTGGTGGGCACTTTAATCCCAGCTACTTCGGAGGCTGAGGTAGGAGAATCACTTGAACCTGGAAGGCAGTGGTTGCAGTGAGCCGACATCACGCCATCGCGCTCCAGCCTGGGCAACAAGAGCGAAACTTCATCTAAAAAAACAAACCCTAACAAGCTGGTTGTTTTTTGTTGTTGTTTTGTTTTTACCTTTTTTTTTTTGAGATGGGGTCTCACTCTGTCACCTAGGTTGGAGTGCAGTGGCGGGATCTCAGCTTACTGCAAGCTCCTCCTCCTGGCTTCACGCCATTCTCCTGCCTCAGCCTCCCGAGTAGCTGGGACTATCTTTACTAAAAATACAAAAAAGAAATAATAGCTGGGCGTGGTGGCATGCGCCAGTAGTCCCCAAGAGTAGGTTGGAAGTCCTAGGACTTCCTTTAGCCCCCTTTTTAGGTTGTCTTATCTATGCTGGGATGGATCCATTAATGGTTCAGCACTGAAGAGCCTCTAAAGGCCCTAATCTGTTAGGGCCTGAGTTGCATCCTTGAGCACCTATTCCTGCCTGCTGCACCGCCCTGGCCGTGTGGGCCACCTGAGGGCTGCCCCTACTGGTACCTAGATGGCATACTGGCTAAGGATAGGTCCCAGAGACCCAATAGCAACCCATCTGCTTCCCTCAGTGCAGAGCCATGTTCAATAAATGCATGTGTGCAGTGTAAGACGTGAACTGCCCCAATTCCAAGCAAGACCTGTAGGACGGATGCAACACACACCTGCTTGTGGAATTCTAGTCCTGGGTGGAGTGGTAACCCACTTGAACCAGGGGAGACCTCCTGAGGTTTAAACAAACCTCAGCTGGCAGCTGACAATAGAAATGTAAACAGCCAAGCCAGGCGCAGTGGCTCACGCTTGTAATCCCAGCACTTTGGGAGGCTGAGATGGGCAGATCACTTGAGGTCAGGAGTTTGAGACCAGCCTGGCCAACATGGTGAAACCCCGTCTCTACTAAAAA
>NW_022307928.1:0-765 GCF_002776525.5 Piliocolobus tephrosceles | reverse complement strand
CCAGCCTGGGCAACAGAGCAAGACTCTGTCTCAAAAAAAAAAGGAAAGAAAAAAAGAAAGGGGGGGGGGGGGGGGGGAAAGGGAGGGAGGGGGGAGAGAGGGAAAAGGAGGAAAGGAAGGGAAAGAGAGAAATGAAGGAAGGAAGGTAGGAAGGAAGGAGAGGGAAAGAAAGAAAGAAAGAGAGAGAGAGAAAGAAAGAGAAAGAGAGCAAGAAAGAGAAAGAAAGAAAGAAAGAAAGAAAGAAAGAAAGAAAGAAAGAAAGAAAGAAAGAAAGAAAGAAAGAAAGAAAGGTCCCTGATAGATTCAGGTTTGCTCATGCATTTTGCCTCCTGGTGCCTGTTCACTCAAGTTTCCTTTGCCCACCCGTCCTGGGTCTCTGGGCTGCAGGCAGAGCGGCTCCCAGGCTTCTCCAAACTCACTGGCCCTTCTTCCCACCTTCAAACCAGCTGCATCAGCAGAAGAGATTATGCCAGGTATTAAAAGCCTGCCAGGGGGCGGGGGTGGGGTGGGGTAGGGATTGCCAGGCCAGCATGCTGGAGGCCCAGGTACCTGCAGGGACACCAGGCACAGCTGTCCACCAGCCAGATGGGCTGCTTCCATGTGCCTGAAACCTGACCTTCCCTGTGCCTCTGGCTGAGGTTTGCTCCAGTCCAGGCTCACCGGCAGTGGTCTGTGGTCAGCTGTGCATGGGGCTAGGCATGGATGCTAGGGTTGTGGTGGAAGTGAGGGAAGGATTTAGGGCTGAGCCAGGTGAGGTGACACTGG
>NW_022307927.1:0-29400 GCF_002776525.5 Piliocolobus tephrosceles | reverse complement strand
AGCCAAGATTGCACCACTGCACTCCAGCCTGGGCAACAAGACCAAAATTCCATCTCAAAAAAAAAAAAAAAAAAAGTTTAACTGAATTTCTTAACCTAGGTGAACTAGTGGAGACTTCTATGCAAGTTTAGATTAATTTTACTTGCACATAATAAAGCTGTAAATAATGGTTTAACAAATACAAACTTATTTCTCTCACAGATAAGAAGTTCAGAGGTAAGCATGTCACGGGAAGTCAGGGACCCCAAACGGAGGGACCTGCTGGAGCCTTGGCAGAGGAAACATAAATTATGAAGATTTCATGGACATTTCTCACTTCCCTAATAATATTCTTATAATTTCTTACATCTGTCTTACTTTAATCTCTTAATCCTGCTATCTTCATAAGCTGAGGATGTACGTCACCTCAGGACCCTGTGATGATTGTGTTAACTGAACAAGTTGATTGTAACACATGTGTGTTTGAACAATATGAAATCAGTGCACCTTGAAAGTGAACAGAATAACAGCAATTTTAGGGAACAAGGGAAGACAACCATAAGGTCTGACTGCCTACAGGATCAGGCAAAAAGAGCCATAGTTTTCTTCTTGCAGAGAGCCTATAAAGGACATGCAAGTAGGAGAGATATTGCTAAATGCTTTTCCTAGCAAGGAATATAATATTAAGACCCTAGGAAAAGAATTGCATTCCTGGGGGGAGGTCTATAAATGGTCTCTCTGGGAGTGTCTGTCTTATGCGGTTGAGATAAGGACTGAAATACACCCTGGTCTCCTGCAGTACCCTCAGGCTTATTAGAGTGGGGAAAAAAATCCCGCCCTGGTAAATTTGTGGTCAGACTGGTTCTCTGCTCTCAAACCCTGTTTTCTGTTGTTTAAGATGTTTATCAAAACAGTATGTGCACAGCTGAATATAGACCCTTATCAGGAGTTTCTGACTTTGCCCTTTGCCTTGTGATCTTGTTTTGCCCTTTGCCTTGTGATCTTTATTGGCCTCAGAAGCATGTGATCTTTGTTTTCCCTTTTGCCCTTTGAAGCATGTGATCTTTGTGACCTACTCCCTGTTCATACACCCCCTCCCCTTTTGAAATCCTTCATAAAACTTGCTGGTTTTATGCTCAGGTGGACATCATGGTCCTACCGCTTTGTGATGTCACCCCCAGTGGCCCAACTGTAAAATTCCTCTTTGTACTCTTTCTGTTTATTCCTCAGATCAGTCAACACTTAGGGAAAATAGAAAGAACCTACATTGAAATACTGGAGGTGGGTTCCCCCAGTATCTGGCACACCAACGTGGTTTTTCTTTTTCCTAAGTGCATGTGGGAACCTGATTCCCTTTGGTAGGTGTAAAGAAATGTTCATTGGTCTGGTCCATAGAAAGGCTTGTTCGGCTCCCTGACAATTAGTGAGTTGTCTGTGTATTGTCCAGGGTAATTATGGGTCTTGCAGAGTCTAACCATTATGCTTATATCTGCTATATTAAACTCCTGTTAAAACAGGAGGGAGTTCGGGTTTCCATGGAAAATATGGTCACTCTATTCAGGGCAGTGGAACAACACTGTCCTTGGTTTCCTGAAAAAGGAAACTTAGATGTGGAAGTATGGGATTTTGTTGGTGCAAAATTCTTGGAACTGGTTCTGCCAGGAAATTATGTTCCTGTCACTGTTTGGGGTGATTGGGCCTTGGTACGTGCCATCCTAATGACATACCAATCCCATGACCCCCTGTAGTTACCACAGTTTTCTGAATCTGGCAACCCTCTACTTCTTCCTCAGCTTTCCTCTCCCACTCGGCCTTCATTATCTGCTTAGCCTCTCCCTTCGCCTACTCCTCCCCTACCTGACAATATTGAGGATTAAATATCTAACTCCGGTGACTTTGGCTTAACATCACCCCCTGATGATCTTATTTCTTTTCACAAAGAGTTGATACTTGTAGCTCCCATGGCCCCAACTCGGACAGCCTGGGACCATAAACTTTTGGGTACCATTAATTATTTAAGACCTACTTTAGGCATTCCAACATATGCACTGTCTAATTTGTTTTCTACGCTGCATGGAGATTCCAATCTCCAAGGTCCCAGGACTTTGAACCCTGAGGCTTCACTAGAACTGGAATTCGTAGAAGAATCCAAACTGCCCAGTTTTCTAGGGTACAGCTGTCTCAGCCTTTTCACCTTCTGGTTTTCGCTTCATTGCACTCCCCTACTGGACTAATAGTTCAACATAATGATTTAGTGGAGTGGTGTTTTCTTCCTCATTCTGTCTTTTTATCTGGACCAAATGGCCACCCTAATTGGACAGTCTCAGTGTACAATACTTAAAATTTCCGGATTTGATCTGAATTTAATTATGGTTCCTTTAAATTGGCTTGAAGTTCAAGCCACTTTTCAACATTCTATACTGTGGCAAATTCACTTGGCTGATTTTACTGGTGTTATTGACAATCATTATCCAAAAAACAAATTGTTTAATTTTATAAAAATGACTTCTTGGGTGGTCCCTCAATTGACCAAAGATCAGCCCATTCCTGAGGCCGTTACAGTGTTCACTGATGACTCCAGTAATGGCGATGCTGGTTATGTGGGTCCTACAGGCAAGCTTATTTCTATCCCTTATACCTCTGCTCAAAAGGCAGAGTTAATTGCTGTAATTAGTGCCTTGCATTTCCCAAAACCTTTAAATATTGTCTCTGATTCTGCTTATGTTGTATATGCCACTAAAAATATAGAAACTGCTACTATCAAACATATTGATAATTCTGAAGTGACTTATTTTCAAGGTTACAACACGTGGTTCACCAACATAGACACCCTTTCTATATTACACATATTAGATCTCATACCACTTTACCGGGACCCATGTCTGCTGACAACCATAAGATCGACTGTTTGGTCTCTTTTGCAACCCAGGAAGCTCAGGAGTTCCATAATCTCACTCATGTCAATGCTGCTGAATTAAAAGATAAATTTACTCTCACCTGAAAGGAGGCTAAGTTTATTGTTCACAGCTGCCCTCAATGTCAGGTCTTCGCACTTCCAAATCAGGAACCTGGCATTAATCCCAGAGGCCTAACTCCTAATGATTTATGGCAAATGGATGTGACTCATGTCAGCTCCTTTGGCAGACTTTCATATGTACATGTTTCTGTAGATACCTTCTGAGGTTTTATCTGGGCTACTTGCCAGACAGGGGAAGGCACAGCCCATTTTAAAAAACATCTGTATTCTTGCTTTGCAGTTATGGGGCTTCCATATCAAATAAAGGCAGACAACACCCTGGATATGTTAGTAAGGCTTTTGATTTATTTATGCAACAATGGGGAATGTCCCATATTACCGGAATCCCTTACAATCCTCCGGGACAGGCTGTGGTGGAATGGGCCAATCATACCTTAAAAACTCAATTGTCCAAACAGTCTGAACAACAAAGGCATAATTTGACTACTCTCTACTCCCAATGATGTTTAGCATTGTTTACTTTAAACTTTCTAAATGTTCCTAAAGACAATACTCTGACTGCAGCTGAATGCCATTATACAGGTAAAAAATTCCTAAATGAAGGCAAGCCAGTGTTATGGAAAAACTCCCAAACCAATACTGGGAACCTGGCACAATTATAACGTGGGGTAGAGGTATGCTTGTGCTTCACTAGGAGATCATCAATCCCCTGTCTGGGTGCCCACTAGAGACTTAAACTTTGTGTGAATACTAACAATGAAAACCACAGGGAAAAGATGTCTGCATCAGAGACTGCCCTCATACCTGGTGAGATCTGTGCTGACTCCTCAGAAACTGGCACGCCAAATCAAAATGGGTCTGGTTCAATCCTCCCTAATGGTAATGGAGACCCCTCCAACTAATCCCACGTCTCCTAATTACCTTTTTCTCCTTACAAACCTAAAAATCTCACCATTTCTATTAGCCTGAAAATAACATCCCCCTGTTCTTCTCTTCCTCCTTCAGCACTGGATTTCACTTGCAATAGGTTTTATTTAATGATTCTCCTCCTTGCAATAGGTTTTATTTAATGATACTTCCTGTCTCACCAGTTTCCCCTCACACTGATTTACCTGCTACACAAAATTATTCTTATTGGGCTTATGTGCCTTTTCCTCCACTTATTTGGCCCCTCACCTGGATGGATGCTCCTGCAGAGATCTATACTGATGATAGTGTGTGGATGCCTGGAGCTACAGATGACCATTGCAATGCTCAACCAGGAGAAGAAGGCACTGCATATAATGCTACTATAGGTTATAAATACCCCCCTCTGTGCCTTAGACATGCACCTGATTGTATCCATCTAGAAACTCAAGTCTGGGCTGCTTATCTTCCAGAGAGATTAGCTACAGAGAAACCAGGACATTTCGTCTCCAGCCTCTCCCCTTCTCGTTTAAGACAAATAAAATGGGGAGTAATAGGAGATACCCCATACTTTCAATATAAACCTGAAGGAAAACCATGTCCTAAAATTGTTGAGGGCCCATCTAAAACTTTAATTTGGGAAGATTGTGTTAACTCATATGCAGTAGTATTCAAACATGACTCATATGGTTTAGTAATAGACTTGGCACCAAAGGGCTATTTAAAAAACAATTGCTCCTCTGGTGGAAGGGAATGCCTGGAGGCTACTTATTTTATTTCTTACTGGGAGGACGAGGATCATCATCCTACTTTGCGTAGGAGGTTCAGCTCATTCTTTCCCTTAAAAGGGGAAGATAAAAGCATTACCCCCCACCGAGGCCTTGTATGATATTCCCCGTTATGAGCCCAGAACACCCAGAACTTTGGAAATTGGCTATTGGCATGTCCGGACTGCGAGTATGGGAAGGTGAAACATTTCTGTCTGTTGTCCCCACTTCCGCCCCTTGCGTCGGTGATTCTGAACCCCATGATAAATCCCCTTTCAACCCTTTTCCTCTTTTTGATGCCAATCCTCCTTTCTGAGACTCCAACTGGCATTATGATAATTCTTCTCGACCCAGGTATGCCCCTCTACTTCTTCAGCATCCCCAGGCAACCTCAGATTGCTTCTTTAAGGCGGAGAACATCGAGCATGGCCACCGCCACTTCTCTCCCTCAGTATCAACAGATTCAGACATTCTGCTTTGTTTACCTCCAACCTGACTATCCCTATACAGAGTTGTATTAAGCCTCCTTACATGCTGTCAGTGAGAAATATTAAAATTTTGGACAATCAAACTGTCCAATGCATTAATTGTCATTTATTCACTTGTATTAACTCCCATTTTGACTCCAAGAAAAGTGTAATGTTGGTTCGAGCTCGAGAAGGAATCTGGTTACCGGTAACTTTGCCCAGACCTTGGGAATCCTCCCACTCAGTAAATTTAATTAATGAAGTGTTACAACGAATTCTCGAAAGATCTAAGAGATTTGTTTTCACTTTAATCACTGTGTTCTTGGGCCTAATTACAGTCACTGGACTGGCCACCACTGCCAGAATGGCATTACATCAACCTATTCAAATGGCTCATTTTGCTAATGATTGGCAAGCCAATTCCACCCAAATGTGGAATTCTCAACAAGGCATTGATCAAAAATTAGCTAATCAAATTAATGATTTAAGACAGTCCATTATTTGGCTTGGAGACTAGCTAATGAGTCTCAAACATCTCATGCAAATACAGTGCGATTGGAATACTTCTGATTTCTGTATTACACCATATTCCTACAATGAGACTGATCATTCATGGGAAATGGTCAAAGGACACCTTCTGGGTGGGGAAGATAATTTATCCTTGGACACAACCAGATTAAAGAAACAGATTTTTGAAGCCTCTTAAGCTCATTTATCCATTGTGCCTGGAGCTGAGGTGTTAGATCAGGTGGCGGAAAGTCTTTCTGGACTACACCCCATGACTCGGATTAAGTCTGTTGGGTGCTCCACTGTAGAAAATTTTGGAATTATGTTTCTCTGTTTAATTGGCTTGTTTTTAGTGTGCAGCACCAAATAATCCTGCGTCAAAACCGAGAGAACGAACAAGCTTTCATCACCATGGCACATTTATATTAAAAGAAAGGCAGAGATGTTGTGGAAAGTCAGGGACCCCGAATGGAGGGACCCACTGGAGCCATGGCAGAAGAAACATAAATTGTGAATATTTCATGGACATTTTTCACTTCCCTAATAACACTCTTATAATTTCTTACACCTATCTTACTTTAATGTCTTAATCCTGTTATCTTCATAAGCTGAGGATGTATGTCACCTCAGGACCCTGTGATGATTGTGAGGCACGCCCCCGATCCGGCCTCCAGCAACCGGCAAGCCAGGCCCCCTGGCGGCTGGGGGCCCCCGATCGCCGGGGGTGAGCCAACCCCGCGATCGGGGCCCCCGCAGCTGCCACGCCAGGCCCCTGGTGGTCGGGGAGGGGGGGGTGAGCCACGCCCCCCCATCGGGGCCCGCAGCAGCCGCTACGCCAAGCCCCCCACCGGCTGTGGGCCCCTGATGGCCGGGGGGTGACCCACCCCCCATATCCAGGCCCGAGTAGCCGCCACGCCACGCCCCCGGGGGCTGGGGGACCCAGATCGTGGGGGTGGTGAGCCACGCCCCCCGATCCGGGCCCCCAGCAGCCGCCACGCCACGCCCCCCGGCGGCTGGGGGCCCCCGATCGTCTGTATTGGGAGTCATATCATACTCTTCCCCCTGAATATTAATTACAGTATCCCAGGAGTGTCTACTCCCGGCAATATTGCGTGTCACATCCTCCACTCTCGCGCGGAAATTTGAAGCACTATCACTGGGTGCGTGTACACCTTTTGTGATATTTAAAGTAATATCATCCTCTCCTCGGTAGATATCAGGAACAAGTCTATTAATTATTAATATTAATAAATATAATAAATATTAATACTAATAATCATATTAATGATCACAATAAACTTCGTAAAAATTGATAGTGGTTTAAAATGTTAACGATTTGGAATGGTAATCAATATTAATATCACCATTAATAATCAAGTAATGATATCCGCAATTAAAGTTACTTAATACAAAGTGATGCTGGTAAGAAAATACTGATTAGTATTAGGGACTAATAATATTGTTAAATGACATTAATATTAATAATATGATGCGTGCATAATCAGGTACTTAAAATAATTCTCCAAAATTAACAATGGTATACTGTTATTAGTACCATTGATAATTATTAAAATTGATCATTGATGTGTAATAACCATATTATTACTCCTAATACCACAGGCAGTGTACACCTACCTGTGATGTTCCTCATATCCTGGGACGAAGAGCATGAATTTAGTTTTAATATCGCAGTAGGTGTACACTGACCCCGTGACACTGATCCTAATTCCAGGGAGGTAGTGTATGACACGACTCCCAACATAGCAATGTATGGACAGCCACACGGTAATATTGCTCCTAATATTCCCGGAAGAAGCCTATGCTATTGCTCCCAATATCGCAGGGAGGGTACAGATACTGTTCCCAGTATCAGGAGGGGAAGAGGATGATAATAATTCACAGGTTGTGTTCACCCGCCCCGTGATAGTGTTATTAATATCCTAGAAGGGAGAAGGTGATATAACACTCCGTACAGCAGGAGGCGAACACCCAGCCTGGGATATTGTTCCTAATATCCATGGAGGGCAGAGGCTAATATTACTCCCAATATGGCAGAGGTTGTACATCCACACTGTGACGTTCTTCTTAATATTACAAGGCCAGGAGATTGATATTACTCCCAGTATCGCAGACACTGTACAACCCCGGGATATACCCTTCCTGATATCCGGAAGACGAGACCATGGTATTACTCCTCAAATGGCAGCAGGTGAACACCAACTCGGTGATATCTGTGGGGCACTCCCTGTGATGTGCGGACTGATAGGCAATACCTCTCCCACGGTTATTGGGAGCCCTATCTCCGGGGGGTGAGGCACACCCCGATCCGGCCCCCAGCAGCCGCCACGCCACGCCCCCTGGTTATTACACCCCCCCGGCGATCAGGGGCCCCCAGCCGCCGGGGGGCGTGGCGGGGGGGCTGCTGGGGGCCCCGGATCTCGAGGGATGAGTCCCCCACCCTCGATGATCGGGGGCCCCCAGCCGCGGGGGGACGTGGCGTGGCGGCTGCTGGGGGCCCCAATCCGGAGCCGTGATTCACCCCCTGGCAATCGGGGCCCCCAGCCGCCGGGGGGCGAGGCGTGGCTGCCACAGGGGGCCCGGATCGCGGGGGTGGCTCACCCCCAGGCGATCGTGGGACCCCAGTCGCCGGGGGGCGGGGCGTGGCGGCTGCTGGGGGCCCGGATCGCGGGGCGGGGGGGTGGGTGGCTCACCCCCTGGCGATGGTTTCGCAGCCGCCGTGGGGCCTGGCGGGGCCGCTGCTGGGGGCCGTATGGCTGGGGGTGGCTCCATCCCAGGGGATGGGGCTCCCAATGGCCGGTGGGGAGAGAGATGGGCTATTAGTCCCCTCATCGTGGGGAGTATCTCACAGATATCACAGTTTACTTTCACCTTCTACCATATGGGGATTAATACCATCTTCTCCCCTTCCGGATATCAGGAAGAGTATCACACGTTGTTGTACATTGTCTGCCATCCTGGGAGTAATATCCAACTCTCGGCCTTGGAATATTAAGACGAGTGTCACAGGGTGGATGTACACCCTCTTCCATAGTGAGAGTAATATCACCCTCTCCCCTCCACGGATATTAGGAACAATATCCGAGGCTGGGTGTACGCCTCCTGCTGTATGGAATGTAATATCACCCTCTCCCTTCCAGGAAGTTAATAACAATATCACAGGGCGGGTGAACCCAGCCTGTGAATTATCATCATCCTCTCCCCCTCCGGATACTAGGAACAATATCACAGAAGAGCTGTACCCTCCCTGCGATATTGGGAGTAACAGCCTAGGCTTCTTCTGGGAATATTAGGTGCAATATTACCAGGTGGCTGTCCATTCATTGCTGTGTTGGGAGTCATGTCATCCTCTACCCCGCTGGATATTAGGATCAGCGTCATGGGGTGAGTGTACACCTACTGCGATATTAAAACTAAAATCATGCTCTCCGTCCCTGGATATTAGGAACTATATCACCGGCAGGTGTACACTCCCTGTGGTATTAGGAGTAATAATATGACCATTAAACATCAATGATTGATTTTAATAATTACAAATTTTACTAATAATTAATAGAATCCCATTATTATGGATAATGATTTTAAATACATGATTAGGCATGCTTAAAATTAATTATTAACATTAATGTCATTTAACAATATTATTAGTCCCTTATACTAACTGTTATTTTCTTACCAGCATCACATTGTATTGATTTCAGGAACATTAATGGCTGATATCATTATTTTATTATTAATAGTGATATTACTATTAATTATTAGTACAAATCGTTAACATTTTAAACCAGTATGAAGTTTTACTATCTTTCTTATGATCATTAATATGATAATTACTATTAATTTTTATTATATTTATTAATATTAATAATTAATAGACGTGTTCTTGATATCCACCAGGGAGAGGATGATACTGCTTTAAAGATCACAAAAGGTGTACACGCTCCCAGTGATATTGTTTCAATTTCTGTGTGGGAGAGCAGGATATGACACCCAATATCGCAGGGAGTAGAGACACTTCTGCGACACTGTTCTCCATATTCAGGGGGGAAGAGGATGAGATGACTCCCAATACACACGGGTGTACACCCTCTGAGGGTGTACACACTGGGGGCATACACCCATCTGTGAAAGAGTTCATAATTACCAAAGGGGGAGATGATATTACTCACAATATCAGAAACAGGCTGGATCGCAGGGAATATACACCATGGAATACTATACAGCCATAAAAAAGGATGACCTTGTGTCCTTTGTAGGGACATGGATGCAGCTGGAAACCGTCATTCTCAGCAAACTATCGGAAGAACAGAAAACCAAACACCGCATATGCTCACTCATAGGTGGGAATTGAAAAATGAGATCTCTTGGACTGGGGATGGGGAACATCACACTCTGGGGCCTATTATGGGGAGTGGGGAGGGATGGCATTGGGAGTTATACCTGATGTAAATGACAAGTTGATGTTTGCTGACGAGTTGATGGGTGTAGCACACTAACATGTCACTAATATACATACATAACAAACCTGCCCATTGTGCACATGTACCCTAGAAGTTATAGTATAATAATAAAAAAATTAAAAAATGAAAAAAATAAGAAATAAAAGAAAACAATCATTCCAAGTCAAAAATGGGCCAACAATTTTTTACAGACATTTCTCTAAAGGTGACACACAGATGGCAATAAGCACATGGAAATGTGCTGAATATCAGAGTAATTAGGGATATACAGTTGAAAGCCAGTGTGAAATACCAGTACACACACACATATCAAAACATGACCCTACCAAGTGTTGATGAGAATGTAAAACACCTGGAACTCTCAGATACTGCTGGTGGAAATGTAAAATGGTACAAGTTTGGAAAACAGTTTGGACATTTCTTTACAAATTACAAATATACCTTCCATTTAACCTCATCATTTCCCTCCTGGATATTTCTGTAAAAGAAATGATAGCACCTGGGCAGAGTGGTGCATGCCTGTAATCCCAGTGCTTTGGGAGACCAAGGCAGGAGGTCTGCTTGAGCCCAGAAGTTTGAGAACAGCCTGGGCAACAGAGGGAGATCCTGCCTCTACAAAAAAAAAAAAAAAAAAAAAAAAAATTAAAAACCAAATAGCCAGGCATGGTGGCATGCGTCTGTAGTCCCAGTTACTAAGGAGGTGTAGGAAGACTGCTTGATCCTGGGAGGTCTGCTTGAGCCCAGGAGGTCAAGGCTGCAGTGAGCCATAATTGCACCACTGCATTCTAGCCTGAGCAGCAGAGCAAGATCCTGTCTCAAAAGAAAGAAAAAGAAAGAAAGAAAGAAAGAGAGAGAGAGAGAAGGAAGGAAGGAGAAAGAAAGAAAGAAAAAAGAAAAGAGAAATGATAGTCTATTTCTACACAAATATTTGCACACTAATATTTATTGTAGCTTTATTTGTGACAACTAACACCTAGAAACGACCTAGATTTCCACCAGCAAGCAAACAGCTAAACCAGTCAGGATGTATCAGTGCAATGGAGGACGGCTCGGCCACGAAAAGGCAGCAGCCGCTGATGCAGCCTGCGTTGCTGAATCTTGAACACATCACGCTGAGCAAGAAGAGCTGGAGGCAGAACAGTGGGCACTGTATGATTCCATGTTGCACAATTCAAGAAGATGCAGACACGTCTATAATGACAGGAAGCGCTCTTCCCGGCGAGGGACTTGAGGAAAGCGAGCGCAGGAGAACTCTGGGGTGATAGGAGTCTCGTTTTTCTGAATGTGGTCTAAGTCTCGCTGATGGGAGATAAGTCAGAACTTCTCATAGTGTAGGTTTTAAATATGTGCAGTTTACTGTGCACCAGTTATGCCGCAATAAAGCTCTAAGCCAGGACAAAAAGAACACTAATACAATGGCAAGAAACCAAACATTTTTTGTCCTATTTCGAGCTCAAAAATATACAATAATTTTTTTTAGATTTGAAGGTAGATTCATGCTAAAACACTGAGCTCAGAGGTGGTTCCTCAAATGTCCATGTCCTAAAGGAGAGTGCATTCTTATAATAGGTTGGTTGTGACTAATTTTAAATCCATATCGCATATCAGAAAGCACATTGCACTGAAAGTGATCAAAAGCCTTATGTCATGGGGACCTGTAAACATGTACAGGTTTGGAAGAGAACATTTCTGGGAAAATATCCAAATCTATTCTTTGTGGGAATGATTCACTTTTAATCATTTTTGTGTGTGTGTGACAAAGTCTTGCTCTTGTCCCCAGGCTGGAGTGCGATGGCACGACCTCGCCTCACTGCAACCTCTGCCTCCTGGGTTCAAGCCATTCTCCTGCCTCAGCCTCCTGAGTAGCTGGGATTACAGGACACACATCACCACGCCCAGCTAATGTTTGCATTTTTAGTAGTGATGGGGTTTCAGCACG
This sequence comes from Piliocolobus tephrosceles, assembly GCF_002776525.5. NCBI lineage: Eukaryota > Metazoa > Chordata > Mammalia > Primates > Cercopithecidae > Piliocolobus > Piliocolobus tephrosceles. Next base: position 17,380 of record NW_022307927.1, on the reverse strand, counting down.
TTGGCCGAGCTGGTCTCTGACTCCTGACCTCAGGTGATCCACCTGCCACGGCCTCGCAAAGTGGTGTGAATACAGGCATGAGCCACTGTGCCCAGCTCTTTTAATCAGGAAATCAGCACGACCTTTGAGAGAAGCATTTTAGGCCTCGGGACTCATATACAGGTTTCGTAGGGCTCTGGGGCCATCGTGTGGTGAGGAGCAGGAGCACAGAGCACACACCTGCCAGAGAAAGAAGGGGAGAAAGACGTCACAGGCTGTCAGAGAGTACTGTCATGTAAACATTAGGAACTTTTAATAAAGTTTAGGTTACTTCGTAATCGATAATACAGAAGCGATTAAAGTGTTTCTCAAATTTTACTGTGCATAAGGATCACCCAACAAGTCCTGTTTAAATGAAGTTTGTGATTCAGCATTTCTTGGGGAGCCTTCATTCCTGCCTCTGTCATGTCCCATTCAGAATGCCCAGTGTAGATCACAGGCCAGGCTCTGAGCAGCAGGGCTTAGAAGGTGAGGAAGAGAGACAGACACTAATTCCCAAGGGTTGAAGTTAGCATCTTGAGCTGAACCTTAAGCATCCTAGCATTGTGTCCCATGCATGCACAGTCCCAGCCTTTTGGATTGCAGTGAGATACGGGGTCCCCGTGAGCATGAGGGTGGCTGAGGCTTCCACAGAAGCTGGGCTGGGTGGGGATTCTGGGCACTCCTCATTCTCATGGCAAGGAGCTTACCAGACTTTTTGAAATTAAAGAAGTCCAAAGTTAGCTAGGCAAGGATTTCTGTTTTTCTCAATATTAGAGTCATGGTAACATGTATCTAAAGCTTATTTATTTGAAATTGCTTTTCAAGCCAGGCATGTTGGCTCATGTCTGTGATCCCAGCGCTTTGGGAGGCTGAGGCAGGAGCACCATTTGAGCTCAGAAGTTTGAGACCAGCCTGGGCAACATAGTGAGACCTCGTCTCTACTAAAAGTAAAAAACGATTAGCTAGGTATGGTGGTGCACACCTGTAGTCCCAGCTACTCAGGAGGCTGATGAAGGAGGATCTATTAGCCCAGGAGAACGAGGATGCAGTGAGCTATAATTATGCCACTGCACTCCAGGCTGGGCAACAGAGTGAGATTCTGTCTCAAAAAAAAAAAAATTTTTTTTTAAGAATTTTATATATATATGTGTGTGTGTGTATATATATATATATATTTTGAGATGGAGTCTCACTCTATCACCCAGGCTACATTACAGTGGTGCTATCTCAGCTTACTGCAACCTCTGCCTCCCAAGTTCAAGCAATTCTCCTCCCTCAGCCTCCAAAGTAGCTAGGATTATAGGCACCCGCCATCGTGCCTGGGTAATTTCTGTATTTTTAGTAGAGATGGGCTTTCGCCATGTTGGACAGGCTGGTCTCAAACTCCTGACCTTAGGTGATCCGCCCACCTTGGCCTCCCAAACGGCTGGGATGACAGGTGTGAGCCACCGTGCCTGGCCTCTATATGCACATATTTTCTAAATTCCAAATTTGTCCAGCTAGCTAGGGAATGCAGCAAAAGAAAGGTGTCTAGAGCCCCATTTGTTCCAATACGATAAACGTGGAAAGGACACACATTTCAGCTAACACTGATTGAAGACGCCCCATGTTTGAGGCAGGATATAGGGGCAATGGGATCCCTACCTAATGTTGTGCAAAGAAACACAGCCCCCATCCTCAAAAAGGTTGGCATCGTGATGGGGTAAAGTCTATTCGAAATGCCTCGTGGATGAATCTGGCATTTCCCTTATGAGCACAGTGCCACGTCCACCCTGCTGTTTGTCTTACAAATGGACCATTTGGGATCTGGTCCCAGCCTAAAGAAGTAATGAGGCCGGGCGCGGTGGCTCAAGCCTGTAATCCCAGCACTTTGGGAGGCCGAGACGGGCGGATCACGAGGTCAGGAGATCGAGACCATCCTGGCTAACACGGTGAAACCCTGTCTCTACTAAAAAAATACAAAAAACGAGCCGGGCGAGGTGGCGGGCGCCTGTAGTCCCAGCTACTCCGGAGGCTGAGGCCGGAGAATGGCGTAAACCCGGGAGGCGGAGCTTGCAGTGAGCTGAGAACCGGCCACTGTACTCCAGCCTGGGCGACAGAGCGAGACTCCGTCTCAAAAAAAAAAAACAAAACAAAAAAAAAAGAAGTAATGAGGCCAGGCACGGTGGCTCACGCCTGTAATCCCAGCACTTTGGGAGGCCGAGGCGGGCGGATCATGAGGTCAGGAGATCGAGACCATCCTGGCTAACACAGTGAAACCCTGACTCTACTAAAAATGCAAAAAAAATTAGCCAGGCGTGGTAGCAGGCACCTGTAGTCCCAGGTACTCGGGAGGCTGAGGCAGGAGAATGGCATGAACCAGGGAGGTGGAGCTTGCAGTAGGCAGAGATTGAGCCACTGCACTCCAGCCTGGGCAATAAAGCCAGACTCCATCTCAAAGAAAAAAAAAAAAAAAAAAAAGAAGTAAAAGAAGTCACGAAGTAACAAGGGGCATTCTCCTCACAAGAAAGGTGGGAGGAAGGGAGGGACGGAGAGAGAGAGCTAGAGAGACAGAGAGAAAACAGATGGATCTTTCCCCAATCAGTAAGAAACTTTTAAAATATTTTAATACCTTCTTTTAAATATGATTCAAACTATGCTTTTTAAAACCATGAATCACACAAAGAAATGAATCTAATTTGACCCACACACAGACTGAAATCAGCTTCACAAAGCGGTTGCTACTCTTACTAAATGTGACGCATTCAGGTATTTTTTGTTCTATTTCATTACATTAAACAAAAAAATGCTGGTCACTGGCTACCAAGGGGTTCACACAGGTCACTGACTAACTCAGGGGTACTTGTCACTCCCAGACACTTGGTCCCCAGCCCACCCGGCTCTCCTCTATTGGAAGCAAGCTGCCTGAGGCTATTTTAAGTGCTCTCCTTTCTCCTCCAGGAATTGGAATCTGCCCAGCTGAGCCCCAGACGCCGGAGGGGTCCCGGGGGTCAGTCAGCCCTGCGCCACCCTCCGGTTCCTCTTCTGGCCATACAAGGAAGTCCAGTGCGGGGATGACTAAGCAGCTGACCTGGGGGGAGAGCAGCCCTGGAGCGGAGGCAGGACTGGCCTCTCCTGCCAGCCATCAGCCCCTGTGGGCTTGTCCTGTGGTGAAAAGTCCCAGGCCTCCCACCAGGGAGCACCTGACCTCTCTGCTCCCTGAGAGGAGTGAAGTGAGCCTCAAGGTCTGCCGGTAGAGGCACAGCCTTGCACTGACATCAGGCCCTAAGCTCTAGTTCCACACAGAGATAGCGGGTCTGTCCTGGCCTCCCATGGGCTCCCAGGGGAAGGGAGATCTGGCCTGACCTTCCCAGCAATGCCTGCCTCAGTGGAGAAACCCCAGCTTCCCAGCATCAGGACACACTCTCTCTCACACCCTCCATAGTTCCCACTGACCTCACCGCAAAGTCCACAGTAGAAACTCAGAGTCCTACTGAGGAGACACCTGCCCAGCTGTCAGCCTGCTTCCTCCACCTGCTCCCCCCACCTGCTCTATCTCCTGCTGTCTACACTCGTTCCCCCCACCTGCTTGCTCACCTGCTGTCTACACCTGTTCCCCCACCTGCTGTCTCACCAGCTTCCTCCACCTGCTCCCCCCATCTGCTCTCTCACCTGCTTCCTCCACCTGCTCCCCCCACCTGCTCTATCACCTGCTGTCTACACTCGTTCCCCCCACCTGCTCGCTCACCTGCTTCCTCCACCTGTTCCCCCAACCTGCTCTCTCACCTACTGTCTACACCTGTTCTTTGCTCTGGCTGCCTCCACCCATCCAGCTCCCCCACACCCTTCTTGGACACTGCCCAGCATTTCCCAGCTCCCTCACACAATGCTGAACCCCCACCCTGCCGCAACTCACGTCCTGCTTTCTCGATGGTCTTCCCAGAGGAGGTCCCACCTTCCCAGCCCCTACCTGTTCCTCAGGTCACCATTTCCTGGAACCACCTTCCATCCCCCAGAACTCGGCTGGGCCCTGCAGACATGTACATGCTACCAGGTGACGTGGCCACTCCTCCCGCACAGCTTTTCCAGGTGTCTCTGTTTTTCTTGTTCTTCAGAATGTTAAAAGTTCCCAGATCCCAGGGACTTTTAGGCTGCTCCCACCACAGAGCTGGCCAGCGCAGAGAAATGCTAGGGGTAAGTCCATGAGGCGGGGCCTGTCTCCCGGGCTGGGAGGCTGGAGTCACTGAACCAGGAAGCCAGCCCAGTGCCCAGGGCTTCACTTTCCTGCTGCGTGTTCAGTTTTGAAAGAGAGGAATACTAATGAAGTTTGCTTAACCTCCTGTGTGAGTGTGTGTGTGTACGTGCATATATTCACATGCACACACACACACTCACACACACACACATACTCACACACACACGCACACACACCAGCCCCTGTAAACAAGGTTGCAGGTTCCAGAGAAGATGGCTCCCTCATCCTACAGAGAATTAAGACAAATCCTCATGAAGCAAGGAGCAGAAGTCAGGGGAAAATCATTAACTCTGAATGAGAATCTCAGGAATTCATAAACATGATCTGAAATTAGCCATCTCCAGGGAAGGGTTCCAGAAGCCTATTTTGTAGGAAGAAATTTGAGGATCCACTGCCAATAAAATTAGAATCATTCCTGGAATGTTGCCAGGATATAGCTTACAAGATAGAAAAACAAGCTCAAATCATAGGGTGTATTTAAACAAAAAAAAGAAAGAAAGAAAAGAATAGAACAGCCAGAAGATGGTCATGTTCTAAAAGAACTGCAGGAATAAGGGAATCAAAAACGATATGCTCCAAAACCCTCTAGAGAAGGTATGCTCGGGCTCCGGACAGTTGACTTGGTTCTTTGGACAAAAGTGGTGAATTGGTCCTCTCTCCCTCTCTCTCTCCCTCCCTCTCTCTGTCCTTCCCTCCATCCCTCTATCCATCCCTTCCTCTCTCTCCCTCTGTCCCTCCCTCCCTTTCTCCCTCTCTATTTTCCCCTTCCCCTCCCCCCCCCCCCCGTCTCCCTGCCTGCTTCTCTGTCCCCTCCCTGCATCCCATACACATCATGGTAGAAACGCTCCTTAGGATCATCCCACGTCCTCTGTGGCCATCCACACCTGCCAACCTGCCCTCTGATCTGTATACTGTCCTGGTTTATTCTGCCCACCTGAAAAATCTCAGTCATGCAGGTAGAAGATGCTGCTGTTCTATTTCCATGATGTCAATCGCCTAGAAATTAAGGGGAAAACCCATTCACCAAAAAACAAAGGGACTTTATGGAGAATCTTAGCATTTAGTTCTGTTATCCTTCTTTTTTTTCTTTTGTTTAGGGTCTGGGTCCTGGGAAGCTCTGGGATGAACATGACTCCTGAGCACAGACACCCCCCTGACAGAGGTTTGTGCGTGTTCGGCTTCATCCTCGGAACTTTACACTCACACTTGACTCACCCACTTTAAGTGTCTTTTTTTTTTTTTTGGCCTGACTTTTAAAAAACCCATCTGAGAATAAAGCTTAAAAAGAGAGTTTCTGAATCCTTAACTGAGGTCAAAATCTTAGAGTGAAAGCCAAAGATGCAGTGTCCAAGAAGCCAGGGGAACGGGGGCGTCCCCGAACCCAGAATCAGTCAGCAGTGGGGAGAAAACAAGGGCTTTTATGTGTGGCTCCCTGATGAGCACTTGGAAAGTAAATGCGTTTCAGCCCAGAAGAAGGTCAAGTGAGGAAATGACCTAAATGGGGTTTATTCCTTGCCCAGCCCTGAGACTGGGCTGGAGGCCCCAGCCAGGAGAGGGAGGGCCAGGCTCCATCAGGCTCTCACCACAGAAAACGATGATGGGCCAGGAAGCTGCAGAGTGAGTCGACCTTCCTGCCCTCTCTGCAGAGGCCTGGACCCCCTTACTCCCTCTTCTTATTTAGTCTGGCTACTGTTGGCATATTAAAGTTGGTGATCATTTTGAACATGAGTGCTAAACTGAATTTTGTTAGTTCTAATAATTTATCAGAGCATTTTAATATTTCTAGGAAACAGAAGTATTACATTATCCTCAGAATAATTTTGTCTTTCTTGTTAATAATAATAGTCCCTCAGTTGCCCTGCCTTCCCACTGGGTGTGAGTGCATCTCTGCTAATGTGGGGCATGAGAACGGATGCCAGAGGCAGAGCAAGCAGCTCAGAGGCCATAGCAGCTATTCATTTTTTTGTTTATTTATTTATTTATTTATTTATTTATTTATTTATTTATTTATTTTGAGATGGAGTCTCACTCTGTTGCCCAGGCTGGAGTGCAATGGTGCAATCTCAGCTCACTGCAATTTCCACCTCCTGGGTTCAAGCAATTCTCCTGACTCAGGTTCCAGAGTAGCTGGGATTACAGGCACCCACCACTATGCCAGGCTAATTTTTTGTACTTTTAGTAGAGATGAAGTTTCACCATGTTGGCAAGGTTGGTCTTGAACCCCTGGCCTCGGGTGATTCACCCACTTTGGCCTCCTAAAGCGCTAAGATTACAGGCATGAGCCACCGTGCCTGGCCCATTGTGGCATCTTAATCACAGAGCGAAGAAGGCCTGGACCCAGCATGAAGATGATGAAAAGGGGGAAGAGCAGCTCTCTCATCTATGGTGTTGCCAGGCACTCCCAACTTTCAACATAAGGGACACTAAATAGCTTTCCCAACAAAAACAACTGAGATGTTGGGTAAAACCTACAAAAATGCATCTTTGTAAGTGCATTACTGGGCTGGCATTGAAGGATGGAATCCACAGCAGTCAATAAAGAATTGGCAGGAACCAAAGTGGAATTTTTTTTCCTGTTTAGACAGTTGCACAGAGGATGGGGCATCAGAAACAAAACCGGATGTCTCTCCAAAATGAGGTCAGAAATCTGACATCTTAGACTTAAAATAAAAGCCCACCTCAGAGCAGGAGCAGCAAGGAGAGCACCTGTCCCTGCACTGGTGCTGGGTAGAGGGAAAACCACTGACCCTGAGAACCGATAAGAAACAGTCCTCCAGGAGTTCATGCTGGAGGACTGGAGAGCATGGGTCAAACCGACGTGGCACCAGGCGGCTGCTAACTTCACCTCTACCCCATGTGAGTGAACATCTTTGCTGAAACAATGCAACCCTGTCCTCAAAATATCTCTCCACATAAAATTCCAAGGAAGATAAGTCCACGTGCAAAAAGTTACAAAATGTAAGTAAACAAAGTACTGTGGATACATCCAATAATTCAAGAAACAAATTCAACAGAGCCACAAAAATCCAAAAGGAGGAAAAGAGCAACTGCTGACAAAGTATCCACTGCTGTTGCTCCTGTTAAGAAACTATATTTCATAAAAAGCTAGACACGCCCTTCTGCGGCCTCACACTTGCCTTCTCAGGCATGTCTGCCCCAGAAATGCCCTTGCACTGTCTTCTCCAAGAGACACATACAGGGCAAGAATATTTAGGCAGTGACTGTAGAAATAGAAAACACCTGAAAGCCATCCAAATACACCTCTACCAAAGAAAAAAGCTGCCATAGTCACATTGTGGAATATGATACAGCTGTGAAAATGAACTGCACTTAGAAGCATCAACAATGAAAAATTATAGTGAACAAAGGAAATGACTGAAAAATACACTGCTATTCCAGCCTTGAGCTGGGCTACATTGTTAGCTCTCTGGTTCATAGAAAGAGCCTTCTCAAAGTCCAGAGGGCACTTACATAAGACAGACTACATGGCACTCAAGGTTTTCTCCGTGGTTTTCTTCCAGACATCTCTGAGGCATCAGAAGCAAGGGTCAATAACTCAGTGTAACAGAAATTTTAAAATGAATCAAATATTTGAATGGAAGGAGAAACCTTCAAAATTATGCCTATTATTTAGCATTTTATCTTCCACAAAGCAAAACAAAGCTATAAACTTCTCACTGCAACTATGAGGGAAGAGGATCCTAAAACATTTTGTCTTAGCCTGTTTTCTGCTTCTCTTAGCAGAGTGCCTGAGACTGGGTAATTTACTAAAACAGAGATTCACTTCTCACAGTCCTGGAATTGGGAAGTACAAGGTTAAGGGGTGGTGGGCATCTGGCAAGGACCTTTGTGCTGTGTCATCCCACAGGAAGGTGGAAGGGCAAGACAACATGAAGGAGTAAGAGGGGTCAAACTCACTTTTGTAACAGACCAACTCTTGTGATAAGGAACCCACTCCCCCAATAACAACATTAGTTCACTCACGAGGGTGAAACCCTCATGACCTGATCACCCCTTAAAGATCCCTCCCCTCAGCACTACTGCATGGGGGATTCAGTTTCCAACACTTGAAATTTGGGGGACACTTTCAAACCATAGTAAGAAAGAAATGGCAAAAATAAGTTACTTATACAGTGTTTATCACTAATAATAAGGTATGCACAAAACATCATTTATAGTCTCTATTCACTATAAGATATTGTGCTCTATTTTCATGTTAATTCATGCAAAGAAATAAAAAACAAAGAGAAAGATTTTTGAGAGAGGTATTAAGAAACAGCACCATAACCTTTAGTAAAACTGAGACACTGGTAGAAGTAATTGTTTTAAAAACCTTTTTTATTTGCTGGTTGTTTGGAAGTCAGTGGTGACATTTCAAGGAGGAGTTGTCATTGGGAAAGCAGATTTCAAGAGGCTGTAGTAACAGTGCATGAAGAAGATGGGGAAGGAAAGAGGACAGGTGACTCAGAAAGATTCTTGGTGGCTACTGGAAGTGCAGAAATAGAATGGTGACTTCAGGGAGAAGCAATTCAAGGAATGTTGTGCTTTTGCTTCTCTATTTCTGTCCCTCTCCCCATCTCTCTTTCCATCTCTCTCTGCCTCTCACTTTGTCTGTCTCTGTTTCTCCCTCTCTGTGTCTCTCTCCTGGTTGCTCTGTCTCTTTCTGTCTCTTTTTAAGACTCTGTGTGTGTCTCTGTTTCTCTCTTCCCCTCATCTCTCTCTCCATCTTTCTATGTCTCTCTGTGTCCCTGCTTCTCTGACTTTTTCTGTCTCTCTCTCTCTGTCTCTCTCACTCTCCCTCTCACTCTCTCTCTCTCTCTGTGTGTGTGTTTCACTCTCTTGGTTTCTCACTCTCACTCTCCATCTCACAGCTCTCTTTGGTTTCACTATGCAAGCTGACTCTCCCCACCTGATGAGCCAGTGGGATTAGCAGGAACCGAGTGGACTACAGCCACCACCCGCATCCTGTGCCCATCGATGAACTGGAGCGGAGAAGAGGACTGATCTCATTACTTGGCCTGGCTGGACGTGCTGACCCTCAGGATCACAGGCAGTGGAAGGAGCAGCTCCTGGAAGGTCAGAGTGGGTCCTGTGACAGATGGAAACGACAAGTATGTTGAGCAACAAAAATGATCAGCACGTGGTCTGTGGCAGCAGGAGCTCAGAAGTAAGGAATCCTAGGGCCTTATATGAGTGGCCCATTGTGACAAAAGCTTTTTTAAACAAACAAAAAAAAATAGCCCCTAAGGAGTGTTCCAATGACTACCTCTTAAGCAATACAATTGACCCGTGAACAATGCAGAGATTAGGGGCACCAACTCGCCACACAGTTGAAATTCGGACAATAACTTTTGACTATGCCAAAAAGAATTTACTAATAGTCTATTCTTGGGTGGCAGCCTCAGTGATCACGCAGATAGTTGGTTAACGTACATTTTGTGTGTTATATGTATGTATAGAGTATTCTTACAGTAAAGTAAGCTAGAGGAAATACAGCAGTCATAAGGAAAATGTGTTTACTATTCATTAAGTGGCTCATCATAGAGGTTCTTCTCCTCATTTTTGCATTGAGTAGGCTGAGGAGGAGGAGGTAGAAGGAGAGGAGGAAGGGCTGGTCTTGCTGTCTAAGGGGTGGCAGGAGTGAAAGAAAATCCATGTGTAAGTAAGTGACCCATGCGGTTTAAACCCTGTTGTTCAAGGGTCAACTGTTTGAACAGGGAAGTTTTGAAGTGATCGCTCTCTCTCTTTTTTTTTTTCTTCTTGAGACAGAGTCTCACTCTGTTGCCCAGGTTGGAGTGCAGTGGCTCAATCTTGGCTCACTGAAATTCAGGAAGTGACCTCTTTTCAAATAGGGCATGGCAGGGAAAGGGGGAGGAAAAAGTCTGCCCCACAAACTCAGGACCAAGATCCCCAATTTCTTCCTCTGGTGAGTGGGGCTCTCATTCCCTAGACCACAAAGTCTATTTGGGTTCAAAGACCACTTAGGCTCTGGGCTTGGCCTTCCAAGAGAAAAGGGTATCTGGGCCCTTGCAAGAATGCAGAGCTGTCTGCCCATGGATGAGTGACCACAGCTCTGACCCTGTCCCTGGTCTGGGCTTCACTCCTCCTCCTGTAGGTGGATGCAGCTGCAGGCTCAGGGGTTCTCTAAACCCGGCAACACGTGGTTGTGGGTAGGTGTGCTTGCAGGCAGAGGAAGAGGTCTGTGGCTTACATCAGAATCTCAAAGTTGACACCCAAAAAAGGTAAAAGCTCCTGTCGGATGCTGGCATATGCAACTAACAAGATAACACTCTGGGTGTACATCCGGGCACACATGAAGAGCATTCTTGTTCATGGCAGTGGTTTCAAATATTTCAGTGAGTTTTCTCTTGAATGCCTCAGTTGGGAGCCACTTCAGTTCAGCGTGGGCAGCAAGGGAACTTCTAGGACTGGTAGTTATGAATTCAAGCTTTTACACAGCGACAGGTCACAGGTCTGTGGAAGATACCTGTCAATCAATATTCAGAGGTAGTATTCCATAACTGAAGCATAGGGCATATCTGACAAGGCTAAAATCATGATTGTTTTTCTAACTGGGAAATTTATGTAACTTATTTGCCAATAAAGAACCAGCTCTCTCCCCCCATTTTCTGACATAACGCTAGTCATTAGGGAACTGTTCCGATGATGTTCATGAAAGAACAAACCAATGTCTTCCGCTTTAATACCACCTATTTCACGCATATGACTCTTGCTGCTTCCATATGACACTAAAAATATCGGGAGTGACAGGAAGTCTCTTTAATCATCGTTCTCCAACGTGCTCAGGAGATGAAGTCATTCTGTGAAGTGGACTTCAGTTGACACCACTGAGAAAAAGTCCTAGAGAAAGTAAAGCTTGTAATGGCCTCAAACTTTACAGAAATAATGCAACTTCTTTCTTTCCTTTCTTTCCAGTTTTTAGATATTAATTTTAATTAGTTCAGGGCAACCTGTTTCTGCATCAAAGTCTTGGGAAGCTTCTACCTGGTTTTATTTTATTTATTTATTTATTATTTATTTATTTAGAAATAGAGTCTCACTGTGTCATCACCCAGGCCAAAGTGTACTGGTATGATCACGGCTCACTGCAGTCTCAACCTCCCAGGCTCAAGCCAATCCTCAGGCCTCCACCACCTGAGTAGCTGGGACTACAGGTGTGCCACCAGGTCCTGCGAATGTTTTATTTTAATTTTTTATTTTTTGTAGAGACAGGATCTCGTTATGTGGCAAAAGCCAGTCTCAAACTCCTGGTCTCAAGCAATCCTTGTGTCAGCCTCCTAAAGCACTGAGATTATAGACGTGAGCCACGGCACACAGCTGATTCATTATTTTATTTTCTCAGAACTCTGTGCAACCTGATTCTTAATACTTAAGGAAAGAGAAGCCAGACAAAGGTGGAAGTAGTTACACACAATGTGAGTGTCATTTGGCACTTAGACAAGAGAGGCGGATTGTAAAAATAAAAGAGCCACATGTCACAATTGGCTGTGGGCTTGGATGTGGACTCCAGCACTTTTTCTTTTGATTTTTTTAGGAGACAGTGTCTCACTCTCTTGCTCAAGCTGGAGTGCAGTGATATAATCGTAGCTCACTGTAATCTCAAACTCCTGAGTTCAAGTGATCCTCCTGCCTCAGCCTCCCAAGTAGCTGGGACTACAGATGTGCCACCGCTCCAGGCTAATTTTTATTTTTTTTAATTTTGTAGACGAGGTCTCCCTGTGTTGCTCATGCTAGTCTCAAACATGTGACCTCAAGCAATCCTTCCGCCTTGGCCTCCAAAGCACTGGGATTATAGGTGTGAGCCACTGTATCCGGCCAAGAAACCAACCCCACCTGTTTTCTACATAAAGTTTAGCATCTAGATACAAAGCAAATAATTTTTAAAGATCAAGGAGTCTGAAGGGAAGCTGGTGGGAGGGGAATGGGCTGAAGGCAGCGTTTTCTGGTCTATGGTTTTGCTTATTCTTGGACTTTCCGAAGTCCCAAAAGAAGCAGAAGGAAAGTGGGAACGGAGGAAGAGGCAGGAAGAAAGGAGGAGGGCTGCGCCTCTGAGGTTGCAGATTAGCCCAAGGCGACTCAGTGGCTGGGAAGGAAGGAAGGAAGCCCCCAGGGCCGAAGGTGGAGTCAGAGTCCTGGGTCCAGCAGAGACTGGAGGGGAGGAGGGTGCCGGGAGCCAAAGACCTTCCTGCTAGCACTGCAGCCTCTAAACTGCTTAGGCTTTTATCCAAATTTGATATGTCCACATTTTGTAGATCTCCAAACCCAGTCACTCAGGGTAACCCAAGCAGGAAGGGGAGGATGATGGGAGAAGCTGCCCCACCTGATGATGCCCTTCCGGCTTTTATCCATTCCTGGGAATGACTCTTTCTCCAACTCGGGGGATGCCCCTATGGCAGAATACAGTGGCATTGACCAACAGTGGAGAATTCCAAGTCCAAAAAACGATTGGCCTTTTAAAGGAAAGTAAGAAATCATCCTGCATATATGAAATATTGGGAAAAAAGGTTGTTACTAATAAATCTCAAGAGACCACTCTGGTGAGATTGGGTTTCTCTGGGGATGTGTCCAGCAGGGTGTATGTACCCAGTGGGTACATCCCACCCTTCAGACTCCTCCTTCAGCTCCTGTCTACTGTAGCAGCCAGAGGGCAGCTCCGGTCCTCATCTCCTCTGAGCACCCCACTCACTCATTCACTCACTCATTCATTCACTCGCTAACTCATTCACTCACTCACTCGCTCACTCACTCATTCACTCACTCAGTCGTTTACTCATCCACTCACCCGTTTACTCACTCACTCATTCATTTACTCATTCACTTATTCACAAACTTATTCACTCACTCACTCACTTATTCACTCCTTCACTCGCTCACTCACTCATTCACTCAGTCGTTTACTCATTCACTGACCCTTTTATTCACTCACTCGTTCATTTACTCATTCACTCACTCATTCACTAACCCATTCAGTCACTCTCTCACTCATTCACTCACCCATTCACTCACTCACCCAGTCACTCACTCATTCATTCACTAACCCATTCACTCAATCACTCACTCATTCACTCACCCATTCACTCATTCAATCCCTCATTTACTCACTCAGCCATTCACTAACTCATTCTTTCACTCACTCTCCCATTCACTCATTCACTCACTTATTCACTCACTCACTCACTCATTTCCTCATTCATTCACTCAATCATTCACTCATTCACTCACTCATTCACTCACCCTTTATTCACACACTCACTCATTTATTGACTTAGTCACTTACTAATTGGTTCATTCACTCACTCACTTCTTCACTCACTCATTTACTTGTTCACTCACTGACTCATTCACTCACTCTTTCCCTCACCCATTCATTCACTCATCCACTCATTTGCTCACTCACTCATTCACCCACTCACCCATTCACCAAGTCATTCATTCATTCACTCACTCACCCATCACTCATTTATTCCCTCAGTCACTCACTCATTCACTCACTTACTCATTCACTCACTTATTCACTTACTCACTTATTCCCTCACTCATTCACTAAATCGCTCATTCATTCACTTACTCACTTATTCATTCACCCATCCATTCACTCACTCACTCATTCACTCACTCAGCAATTCACTCACTCAGTCACGTTCACTCATTCACTCATTTACCCACTCACTCACTCATTTACTCCTTCACTCATCCACTCACTCACTCATTCACTCACTGACTCACTCACTCACCCATTCACTCATTTACTCACTCATTTACTCCTTCATTCACTCACTCCTTCATTCATTCATTCAGCAGCACCCATGACAGGTTCACTCTGTCCTGGGCTCTGCTGTTGCCCTGGGCCTGCTGCAGGGAATAGTCAAAGATCTCTGAATCCACGGCATTCAGAGTTCAGCAGGGGTCCTGTCGAGAAGCCCAGCAGATAGGTGAAATGCCCCATGTGTGACACTGACGAGGATGTTTTAAGAGAAGCAGGGAGGGAACAGGAGTGTGCGTGGAGCCCAAAATTTCTAAGAGGGTGATCTGGAGAGGCCTCACCATGCAGGAGACCTTGCAAGACAGACCTGAGGAAGGCGGGCAGAGTGGGTAGGGAGAGGAGGGCCTGGGCTGAGGAAAGAGCAGGCTGGGCCTGAGGTTGTCGGGTGCCCGCATGGGCCTCTGGGCAGCACCAGGATCTGATGGGACCAGAGGACAGGCCAGTGGGCCGTGTGTGGGGCCTGTGACTCCGAGTCAGCAGAGAAGATGCCTGAATTACATCCTGATAGGTGCACCCTGACTTTGAAGCTGAGGACACCCGAGGCACGGAGGTGGGGTGGAGGTGGGGGCAGAGCAGGGGATGGGGAGGGAGCCTGTGTCGGTCCAGGTCAGAGGTGGTGGCTTGGCCCCAGTGGCTCCAGATGCAATGAAGGGCCAAGAGGGGCTTTCCTGAGGGACTTAGATGCCGGGGTGAAGGAGCACTGCAAGGCTTCAGCCTGAGCCCCTGGGAGGATGGAGTCACCAGGAACTGAGGTGAGGAAGACTGAGCAGTGGGGGGTTGTGCAAGGGTGCAGAGGCCTGAGCTCAGTTTGGTCCCTGCAGATTTGAGATGCCCACTCCACACACAGGCAGAGACAGCAGGGGAGGGGAAGAGGCTGCAGCTCAGGTAGCCCTGGAATGTGCAGCCCGACATGCTGGGGCACTGGGTCATGGTGCCCTCATGGCTGGGAGCTGCTTCCCTCCTGGGATGCCACAACTCCTTTAGGGCACATCCACAGCTCCTGTGCTCACCACAGAAGGAAAGTGGGAAGGGCATCTGTCCCTATGCATGTTCTCCTTCACCTTGTTCTAGGCAGGTCCCAGGCAGCACCTCCCCTCCCAAGTGGCTCCCCTTGGCCCCTGCCCCTAGTCTGCACAGCCAGACCCTCAAAGATGGCTGGATTCAGAGGCTCACTTCTAATGAATAGAACCAGGCAAAAGAGATGGCGGTCTCTCCTGAGATAGGATTGGGAGGGGCTGCAGGTTCCGTCCACTGGAACTCTTCCCCTGGCTCTTGCCAGGTGCTAGTTCTGGCAAAGCCAGTTACCTGCCCAGGGCAGAGGGCAGTCTGAAGCTGATGCCACGGAGAGACTGGGGTCTTCAGTCCAACAGCCTGCAAGCAACAGAATCCTGCCAGCAACACAGAAGCAAGCATGGAAGCAGCTCCTCCCCTGATGAGCCTGAGCCTTCAGAAGACACGGCAGCCCTGGGCAGACACCTGCTGCAGCCGCGGAGAGCCCCTGGGGCAGAGGACCCAGTGAAGCCTGAACTCCTGGCCCAAGGAGTAATCATTCCTGGGGTATAAGTGTGTGCTAGTGTGGGCCACACTTTGGAGTAATTTGTCAAGGGACAATAAAGAACAAACACACACCTCAGGTCCTACTGGGTCAAAGCTGTACGGTCCGCACGGCATGTAATATCTTCCTCTTGAATTAGAAGATTCATTGCTAAGACCCAAGATTTAAAAACAAAAACAAAAACAAAAAACCTCTAGTTGTAGCACCATTAAAATACATGACTTGCAAAAAAAAAAAAAAAAAAAAAAAAGCCATAGCTATTCTTTTGCATCTTAGCTACAGGTATATATTAATATATGTTAATTCCTTGACTGACTGAGCAATGGGCCAAACTCATGAGAACAGATGTGTGAGGACGGTCAGTGACCACCCTGACCCCAGCCCTTACATACAGACAAACTTTTGAATATAATCTGTAACCTTGGGGGTCTTGACACTCTAAATTTTATTGTTTTTAATTAACTATTTCTATTCCCTAAACAATACCTGTTCATTGGAGAGAAAAATGGCATTACCTATACTAAGCAAAAGAAATAAAATGCTCAGAAACATTTACATATGTATGCAGACTCACACACATACACACACACATGCACACACAGGCTCACACTGTGTCTAGGCCTGCCTTTTCACTTATTTGTATGTCCTGAACATATTTCCATGTCAGTAGACACTTATCTTCGTAGCGATAACAGCAATTAACTATTACTGCAGCGTCTATTTTTACCATCATTTATTTAACTCATCATGTTTGAACTGTTAGGTTGTATCTATCGTTTTCTGTATTACAATTTGATGACAAATGATCAATCCCCTAATGTTCAATATAAAAATATCAATTGTATAAGGGGATAAGGGGAATTTGGCTAAAATAATATTCAGTGTGCTCCACCTTCTCCACATGTAGTATGCTCTAAAAAGGCATGAATAATTAAATTAGCCCTTCTATTTTCCAGCACAGATCCTGAGCCCAGCAGTGGGTGCAGGTGCTTAGAGCCTCGGTCTGCTCTTCTGCCCGCCAGAAGGCAAAGGCCACTCAACTGCCACCTTAAGACACCCAGGATTCTCCTCTCCTTTTTTATTAATAGAGTAATGCTCAGGCTCAGTGCATGAGAGCAGCGCTCTCTGACTTTGCATTCATCAGAGTAACCTAGGGGGCTTGTTTAAAAATACACATTCCTGGCCAGGCGCGGTGGCTCAAGCCAGTAATCCCAGCACTTTGGGAGGCCGAGACGGGCGCATCACGAGGTCAGGAGATGGAAACCATTCTGGCTAACACGGTCAAACCCCGTCTCTACTAAAAAATACAAAAAACTAGCAGGGCGAGGTGGCAGGCGCCTGTAGTCCCAGCTACTGGGGAGGCTGAGGCCGGAGAATGGCGTAAACCCATGAGGCGGAGCTTGCAGAGATCCAGCCACTGCACTTCAGCCTGGGCGACAGAGCGAGACTCCATCTCAAAAAAAAAAAAAAAAAAAAAAAAAAAAGAATTACACATTCCCTGGCTGCGCTCCCAGAAACTGGACTTCAGTGGTTTAGTGGGGGTGTGCATAGGCCAGGTGATTCTGAGGACCAGGAGGGGTTAGGAATTGCCCTGTTAATTATGGCCAAGGGAGAGATCAGACCATCCAGCATTGTCTGCAGCATATTTTTTTTTTTCCCTCTTTTGCAATGAATATTTGATGCTCAGCAGGATGAGCCCCAGGATGAGGCACACATCCAAGAAAAATTCATGCCTCTCTATCTTTTCCCCAGGATTGCCCTTTGGCGAGACTCTCCTTTGCGATTG